>NW_017306722.1:1088411-1167814 GCF_000935625.1 Nanorana parkeri | reverse complement strand
ATATATTGTTTTTGACTGTTAAATTAGTTGAGGCTGTATTAGACTTACTGCTTTTAATTTGCACATTACTGTTAAGCAGACTTTGTAAATCAAAAATTGTAATCCATTGAAACATCAAGATATGCAAATACATGTGATCTGTTTATTTAACTTAATGACAGACTTCTGTCTTGTAGACAAAATTACAGCAAAGCTTTTTTATTAGTATGTTCTCTTCACAGAGAAGAGGAGTATGCATGCTTGGTCCCATTGTACTTTTGTCTCAAATTGGTCCTGAGCGCTTATTAGAAAGCCTGCCACTTAAATACTTTTTGCCCCACCACCAGGTGTTTTCTCGATAAAAGGATAATAATGAACACAAATTAGTTTTTGGGAACAAATTGACCAGCAAAGAACATTTTTAGCCAAAGAGGTTTTGATGTTGCTTACATCTTAATAATCGTTCACACTCAATCAGTGACAATATTTGGATGGCAGCATTAAGAGCTAAGAGCCATGTTTACTCTCTTTGTGGCAAGCTCTGCCCTTGAAATATGGTCCCTTGTGAATTTTGGAAATAATGATGCTGATAATTGAATGTGATTGGGAAAAGAGCTGTGCTGGGTTGATCACTATATCCACATTTACAGGCTAAATAAAAAATGTCAAATAATTAAACTTGCAAAACAAGCCTTTTCTGTGTATCTGTGTTTTAATAAGTACCATAGAAACATTATTACCAGCCATTTGGCAATGAACTGTATTGCTCTGATATGAATTAGTTAATATAAAATATATATTACATTACATACACTGAAATATAAATAAGCTTCATTATTTCTATCACATCCTGAAACCTTACATATTTTGTTTCCTGAATGTATTCATTAAAAATCACAATTTCAGGAAACAAAATATTTCAAAATGTCAGCACTACCCAAAGAAGTCAAAGTAATAGATGCAAATTTTCCTTTAGCCTGTTTACAGTTTGGCCCATAGAGGCGAAGGGGGTAAAGAAAAGACCCAAAAATATAGTTCATATCAATTTACTTTTTTAAACGTTTGATATTTACTTAGGAATGTCTTCCAAGTATGCCAAGTTGCCAGGAGTTCACCTCTGCAAGCGTCTATCATTCAAGTGAATTCACACACTGGAGGAGGATCACATTGCCTCTACCACAAAAGACCTGGTAATACTGTCCATAATGAACAATATTTGCTAGTTCATTTTACTCACTTCTTTTACTCTATCAACATTTCTTTCTTTATATAATTGTTTCTTCCTTTTATTTACTATCATCAGTACAATTCCACCTCCACTATGTATGCCTCAGTAATTTAACTACTTTTTCAATCTTAAAAGAAATGTACAGTGGATTAGTATATATATATATATATATTTGTTTTCCCTTCTGTTATGCATCTATAGATCTTACAAATGTTAAAAAATAAAAAAGTGAATAAAATTGGCCCCAAATCATTTAATTTCTTTGCTTTTCTATCGCAACACAATTCCATCAATTTATGTTGTGATATAAAAACAAAAGTAAAAGCTTAGTAACACACACCTATTGGCATTGGCAGTCTTAAGAACTGAAACATATATACACTCTTAGGGTAGGTTCACACCTGCAGTACACCGCGCGGCACCCGGGACGCGCGTCCCGGGATCGCACAGTCCTGTACAATGCAGGCAGCAATTTCCGCGCGGCCCCATTGAATTCAATGGGGTGACATCCGCGCGGCAATCGCAGAAAAAAGGTACAAGTACCTTTTTTTTAAGATACACGACGCGCGGGATCTGCCCGGCGTGACTGGGGTGCCATTAGAAAATAATGGCACCCACATCGCGATTGGTTCACACCTTAGCGACTCCTGACCACGCGGCTATCTGCGCAGAATCGTGCACGATTGCCATGCGGTGAACCTAGCCTTAATAAACGTTTGGATTACAGTATTTGTGCAGTTGGTGTGTACGTTACATTTAAATGACAAAACGTTTAAAAGGGATTGAATTGTGAAATGTAGTAAAAAGTGCACATTTAACATTATCAAACACTTCTATCTTTACAGGTGCATAATTTACCCTTTAATGTTATTGTGAAACAGACGTATTACGCATTGTTTGAGTATTGTACATAACTCTGTCTTTTGGAAAGATTGAAAGCTTTTAAAATATTTGGCAATGCAAACTTTCGTTTTCATTACTAATTTCATAAGATTTGTTTATAATTCATAAAGCTGACTTTTGTTATTTCTGAAGGTCTAGTGCAACTCGCTTCCGCTGGAGCCAAAGATATTACACAACTGAAGATGAGTGGGCTTTGGACAATATTTACATTGGACAGCAGTGTCCAAACATGTGCAGCGGGCATGGCTGGTGTGATCACGGGATATGCAGGTAAAGGCATGCAGGGAGCCAAATGAGTGGACACATTGGTCTTTTAAACTGGTGAATTTGTTGGCTACAAAACAAGTAGCAATCCAAGTTTACATATTATCTTGACATTGCCATTAAAATGTAATTGATTTGTGAGTTGCTTAGCCTCATTATTTGTGTCACATCATTCTACAGTCAGGCCTGCTAATTAATGGGGAGTTAACTGCTTTGTATAGTTATGGAATGTACTGGCCAGGCTTCCTAAAGATTTTGGGTTTTCAGAAGACGTTTTTCCTAATTCTAAATACTATGCCTAAAATATTTGAACGTGAATCTTGAGAAGCTGTTAGAAAAATGCAGGTTATCATTGCTAACTTGGTTTCAGGTAGTACTTTAAAATGTATTGAAGCCAGGGGAATCGCCATGATGGCCAGGCTACTATCATTTATAGAATGAGAGGTAAGAAATGGCATCGTTCATGTTTCTTTCAGTACAGGTTTCCCTTAAATTAGATGTAAAGCAGATTTTTGAAAATATATATGCAGCAGCGCCAAACCAGGTTCATTTAATAGATGGGGATACCAGCAGCTGTAGAGACTCAGCTTTCATGACAACCAGCTGCACAAGATGTATGCCAGGAGAAAAATTAGAGCCAATTAGCAGCTATGTTATGTCTCCTGAGTTACTTCCAGTGTTTCATTGAAATTTTTATGTTTGACCAGGGAATACATTGTATTTGTTAGGAGTGTTGCTCATAATAGAAGAATACATTTGTTCACAGAGGTATTCAGAAAGAACTTCAGAATCAGAAGGAAAGTGGTCAGCTAAGACCTAGTTTTCGAATTATGCTGCTGCTGGTAATCATTGTGGATTATGGAAAAATAGCTATTTTTTTTTCAAATTTCTGATAATCCAGCATAATGGGGCTATGTTCTTTATTGTTCTTCTCTATATATACAAAACACAAAAATTCCCCAGCCTCAACCTGCCAGCCAGCCTGCAACCAAACAAGTAGCCCTGTCAACAAGTTTGTGCAACTAAAACCTCTGATTTTAACGCATACTGTTGACAGGGCTACTTGTTTGGTTGCAGGCTGGCTGGCAGGTTGAGGCTGGGGAATTTAGAGTTAGGACCACACTTTGCAGAGGTGCCTTGGCGCGGCAGTGTGGCTTCTACATATTTTTGGGCAAAAGTTTGTGCAACTAAAACCTCTGATTTTAACGCATACTGTTGACAGGGCTACTTGTTTGGTTGCAGGCTGGCTGGCAGGTTGAGGCTGGGGAATTTTTGTGTTTTGTATTGTTGTAAGCCTTCCCAAAGTGCGCCCTGCTATAAAGGCCAGTTATAGATTCATGCATGTACCATTTTTTCTGGTTCTTCTCTATATATGCCTGTTCAGGAAATATATTCTATAAGTTGTTTTTGATATAATTCCAGTCATTGATTTTCACCTATGCAAAGTAACAATACAAAGGTTTTGTGCCATACTTGCAGGTGTGATTCTGGATACCAGGGTTCTCAATGTCTTCCCACAAATTCACTTCCTTCCACTGTAATGTCTGACTTTGAAGGGCTGAATGGCTGGGAAACAAACTGGCAGGAGGTAGTTGGAGGAGAAATTGTAAAACCTGAGCAAGGATGTGGAATAATTTCTTCAGGCTCATCACTGTACTTCTCAAAGGTATGATTTTTATGACTATTGAAACAAATAGGACAAACTTTTGCAAGCAAGGTTTTAAACCTTTGTTACAATATTCATTCTGTAATGTATGTCTTTGATATTTGTTCAGATATTCATATGTTTATACACAATTGTAAATAATCTAAAGTTTCTCGTGATGGGTCACTGTCAGCTTACTTTAACCCATTTTTAGCTTCAGTCTGTAAATTAGCATTTCCTAGCATGATGTCCTGTGTTGATGATGGCTCTCAATCCCAGCTGTAACTGAGAACTTTAGTCCCCATTGGTGATCGACTACCAGTCAGACTGGTTCCCTATCAGGTAATCAGCTATGACATACTTATTATATGCAGCATGAAAGCTTTATTGGCAAAATAAGCCTACAGCTTACATAGGCACCGTAGATGCCACTACAACCTGAAGATGGCAGTGTCATCTGTTTAATACTGATTTGTCAGACACAGATACAGTATTTAAAAAAATACATTCATTTAAAACATTTTGACTTTTTTTTACATATTTGTGCATTTGTATATAATAGAAAAAAACACTGTGGCAATTGAACGACCTATACGTGCAGTATTTTACATATATGTGATTAAACCACTTACAATGGATGCTGCTTCTTGCTTTTTAAAAGTTATAGTTTCCTGCAGAATCAGCTTGTCCCCTGAGCATTGGCCCTGATATCCCCTTTTTAGGGTGGCTTCTTCCCCTTGCTGGGTCCTAAGGAGCTACCCTTGTGTGTGTCAGTAAGCTGTCTGTATCTCACAAAAACACAGGCACAGCAAGGCAACCCACCACCCTGGTCCCAGCGCTCTTCTCCCTGCTGCCTTCTCCAAGGAAGTAGATGGACAGTTGCTGGAGACAGCTCTGTCCATTGTGATGTTGTAATGGACAAGAAGTTCAGGGAAGCAGTATTTATTTACAGGAAGAAACACTTTGCTGTAAAGAAATACTTTTCTGTATATGTGTTTGATCTGCATTCATTATTGAAAATAAGGTTAAAAGTGTAATGCTACTTTAAATAAAAGCAGTCACAACCAACTTGTGAAACTTTAGAATTCTAAATTAAAGGTTAACGACGTTAACGTTAAATAAAAATTCAAGGTTTTTGTGAAATAAAACTGAAAATTGTATGTATAATTTGGCAAATGTTATGTGCCAAATACATTTAAATTATTTTCCAGAGTCAAAATAATTTAAAAATGATGGATACATTGTCCAGAGAAACTCTATGAATTGGGAAAAATCTCTGTATATTCCCCATGAAAACAAAATAGCACTTCAAATGGGCCCATAGTCTGCAAAAACAGAAGTGTATCCACACCTTCAAGTGCTTCCAAACAATGCTAAAAAGCACACAGCTGTTGTTTTACCTGTATTCAATACCTGAAAATGTAATAAATAGCTGTACTTGTATGTCTTAAATGTAATAATAAAAATGTGTTTACACTTACATTTTTGACAGGTCAGTAACAGGGTCTGAATGTACTGATTTCTAAGTCTTCTGTTTTTTACACATATTACTCTCATTGTTTTTGCACTGTTATAGTATTTTTGCACAATTTATGCCAGCATTAATTGAACATAAAGGTTCTTTTATACAGTGAGCGCTCTGCTAGAAAAAAAGCTTTGCCGTCCACAAAGATGTCACTTCTAAAATACTGTTTTGTCTGATCCTGGAACCTCATACATAACAAAACCTTGGAGTACCTTTCATGTGGGGCCAATAAAACTTATTGTACACTGCCAAAACATTAGGTCCCAGCTGTATAAACCAAACATGCAGTGGCATATTTTGCAAAACTTTACCCTGAAGGGATCTGGAATAGAATGTGGCCACTTCATACCCTTTTACATAAACACTTATCTACTCAGAACAATAAACCACAACTAGAAATGCGCATAGACAACAACAGAATGATTGTTGGAAAAACTGGCACATTGTATGAACCTTTATATTTTTGTATTGTTTTGGTATAGCTCAGTGTATCCCTTCTACCCTATGGGTTTGGGAATGTTTGATAACAGCCAGACAGCAAAGTTGATTTCTGTTCTTTTTTTCACAATTAACCTTTTGTTTACCCTTGATTACCCTTATTTTTGTTTTTGTTATCAGTCTTGAAACTCTTGATATTTAAACTATAAAAGGTCTATATCACGCAGGATACTTAATTTGGCTCTATAACTGAGCTTCTCTTAAGTGTTTTAACTTTGCTGCATTTGATTAAATGACAGTTCATGCATAGCAATGTAATTTCTGCCTTTATTCTGTAGATCACGGATTATAATGTTATATATTACAACCTAGCAATGAATCAGCAATGTTTCCCTTTGACAGACTTTTATAGTTTAAGAAAGGCTTCTGCCAAGGGATTGCAATGGATATTTAAGATTGTTAATAACCATACAAACAAATTTTTTATGTGTGGTAAAGCTGGGTATACACGGTTCTATTTTTTTTTTTGGTTCAACCCACGGGCTGATAAAAAAAAGAACAGATTCTTCCATCAACACTTATGAGCATTAATTGAAGAATCCTCTGCTGTTTCTATTGTATTCTGAAAACGGCCTCCCCGCCACTGTCAGAATTCCTGGATGGAGCTGGCAGCTGATTGGCTGCTAGCTCTGTTCAGCCACAACTTTTCTGACCTGCTCCTTTGATCAGCTGATCAAGGGATGCTGGGTGTAAGGGTTCATCAAGAACTAGCCGAAATTCGTTGCATTTAAAGCCTACTTTAGTCTTGCATTTCCTTAGCCATACACATACACTGTTCAGTCAATAGTTATCCACCTGGCTCAGCTGATTTTTAAATTGACTTTTGGTGAGCTGTGTGGTGGTGGCAGGGCAGCAGGAATCGGATGAAGTTCAATATGTGTCTAGCCAGCCTTAGTTGCTTATACATACAGGGTGGTACTTTGGATAAGTTTGTACTGTATTGTTTGAAAACAATTGCAATTGCCATATAGTAGGCGTCTCATGCTCTCTGTTTTATTTTTATTTTTTTTAGAAAGTAATATTCTTTTTTTTCAGGTGATCATTGGTAAACAAAAATATTTATCAAAAAGAAGCCCATTGTATTTATGTTCCTGTTCCTTTACTGGGTCTTTTAGTAAGAGCCTAGTTACAGTAAAAGTACAGTGCATGTGAATGTGCATACTTATATGAATATTCACATGAACATTGTGCTGTGCTATAGGCTTATGCAGGTCACATTGAGTGCAATTGTTAATTTAGGGGCCCACTTCATCAGGGAGTAAATCAACAAGATAATAATACTTTAAAATTACATTTTGCAGTTGGGAATTATTCTTAAAGCTGATTTTGTATGGCACATATAGTACACTTTGAATATACAAAACACAGTGAGGCGAATTTATAAACAGTGGAGCAGCTAAAATCTGGAGCAGCTGTGCAGGGCAATCAATCAGCTTCTCTCTTTCATTTTCAAATCTTAACTGAACAAACTGAAGAGATAATCTGATTGGTTCTCATGCAAGACTGCTCCAGATTTTAGCTGCTCCACTTTTGATAAATTCCCCCCATTTTGTTTCTTGATTGGGCTTTATAAGGATTCTAACAAAACACTTATATGATTAAATTACAACTTTTTACGAAAGTCCATACTTTTTATGCTCTGTAGTTTACACTTTGTATGCATGATGTAGTGTGACCACCAGGTTACAGTAAATCTGTAGTGTTTTTACGATACAATACGCTACAAAATAGACATTCTATTTCCTTCTTTTTTAGTAAGTCAAATATAAAGTATTGTGAATGGAAATTATATATTTATCAGTGAAGCAAGCTTTGTGCTCCTTAGCAGGACCTGTGTGGAGTATCTCTCTGCAGGTCAGTGCTAAAATAGACCAGAGCAGCAGACACCTTCCCATTAACACATACCGTGTTTCCCCGAAAATAAGACACTGTCTTATATTTTTTTTGGCTCAAAAAAACACACTAGGTCTTATTTTCGGGGCAGGTCTTATTTTTTTGTTTATTTTTTTAATGTACAACAACCCGCACTTATTCATGTAGAAAAGTCTACATGTATTCATGTACAAAAAAATGATGATCAAGGCAATTAGGGGTGCCGTGCCTTTCCAAGAGCAATGTGATAACCAATTGCTGGCCAGAATGTGCGAAGAACACTTTCACTATTGATTCCTCACAGGCGGAGCGCATTTGGTATCACTCCGTCTGTGACAGGAGCCGGCGCTATAGAAAAGGCATCGGCTTATGCGGCTCTGCTCCTTCCGGTGCCGCCTCGCTTCCTCTAGCGCTGGCTTGGTTGGCACCGCTGATTCTCTCCTGCGCCTCTTCAAGTTCGCCCTTATGCCACCACCGGCCCTGGGAATGGTCACAACTAGGTCTTATTTTCGGGGTAGGTCTTATATTTTAGCAATTCCCCAAAATAGTACTAGGTCTTATTTTCAGGGTAGGTCTTATTTTCGGGGAAACAGGGTACTTGGATCATAAATGGTAATGATTAATTGGTCCAGAAAGGCTGCCAAAAGTATGCAGGTACAACTAGGCTTTCTTTTCAGAGAACAATATCCTTTGCAAATTAGGGGACATCGAAGCACTTTGTAATGTTTATTAGTAAAATAAGGTTTTATACAAATAATTGAAATAAATGATATAAAACATATGTGTATGAACAAAAAAGTTTAAAATAAAATTGAACACAAAAATCTTTAGAATGCTTTTTCATCTCAGTTTGAAACAGAATGGACATTTCATTGTAATTCCATATAGAATGTAATCTTGTAGAATTATCTTTTGATTTACTTTTTTTTTCCTTTTTCTCTAGGATGGCAGAAGACAGCTAGTTAGCTGGGACATGGACACAACATGGGTAGATTTCATACAATTCTATATACAGATTGGAGGAGACAGTCCATCTTGCAATAAACCAGATAGCAGAGAGGAGGGAGTGCTACTACAGTACAGTAATAATGGCGGCATAAATTGGCATCTGCTTGCAGAAATGTACTTCTCTGATTTTACAAAACCAAAGTAAGTGTCATTCTCTGTATCTAATAAACTCAGAAGCCCGATTTAAATCAGATTTCCATCTACACAGCTAAATACATATTTGAACTACATATACAGTATGTAAACAGTTTTTTCCTACTTAATGATGTTGTTATCCTGCTTAGGAAGTATTTGATTCACTGTCAAGCTGTTTTTTTATTTAGCTTTACAGTTTGCTGTGTCACCAACCTGCTCATGGGCATTAAATCAGCAGTGTGATTAGGTTGATTCCTTGTCTAATGTGGAGGCTAGAGGCCGAGGGGTGACACAGGAAGATACAAATACATTCAGAGTAGCCACTTGGCTATGTGTACAGTGTGGTGTTTACAAGACTAACAGTTAAAAGTGCCTGCTGCACACCATACAGCTTGTGACTAGTGTAGATAAAATAAGTGATTGAAGTGACCGCCATGGATGGCACCATGCAGAACCTCAGAGATGTGCAGATAGGTCACCAGCACTCCAAAATGCAAAGAAAATATTGTTCATTGCAAATAACGTCACATAGGTCAAAATTACCAATGTTCCAGGGCTGTACAGAATCCCTTCCTCAAAAAGACACAGTGACAAGGTCACAATAACCTTTGTGATGTTTTTGCAATAAACAATATTTTCTTGGCATTTTGGAGTGCAGGTGACCTATCTTCACATCTACAAGACTAACAGAACATAATATAAATCATTGTTAACTATTATAATTATTCCATGGAAAACAATCAGGCCAGTTTGTTAAATTAAAGTCCCTAGAATAAATGACAGTTAACACAGTGGTTTCCAAAACAGATTTTCTGGATGTGCAAATTTGCCCGATAAGTAGTACCAAATCAGAGAAGGTCATGGGGACATGGACTGTCCATGGATATTGCTGTGATTTTTCACAGCATACTGTAGAGCATACTGTATTCATGAGCATACTGTATTCATATGTAATAAATATGGTTTGTACTCTGTACAAACTTTAAGAACACAAGAGGGGGGAGTCTCACACATTCATGGTTGAAATTAGGTTCAGACTGGGACTCTGGGGCCCACCAGAGAAAGTTGGGTCTTTGGGCCCACCTGGCCAACTTGTCAAATTTAACACAACACAATGACATGGCTTAACAAGAAAAATCTATACTTTGCATTGTATTTATAACACAGTTGTGCAAATATGTAGTTAAATGATCTGTCTGAATTTCTACACAAATGTACACATTGTATATAACAATCAAAAAACATGACTGGAAAATGACATTACCAGTAATTGTTCAAGCAAGTGGCACTAAGCATGATGAGTATTACCAGTAATTGGTCAAACAACTATCACTAAGCTCTGTACAGAACAGAGCTGAAATCATTGGATTACCAAGTCCTGAAGATGATATGTAGACTTAAGCAATGTCTCTTTACAGAGAGTGAAGAATGAGCAAATTTATCAAGGATGACATTGGCAAATTTTGCTAAGTATAATGAGGATGATGACCAATTGTACAGAGCTGAAATATTTACCTAGTATTCAAAAATGTGGGCATTATTTATGTAGACCTTAGCAATGTCTCCCTAGTGGGATTAAAGGGAAATGAGCAGATTTATCAAGGATGTCATCAGGCAAGTGTCGCCAAGTATGATGAGGATAATGACTAATGGTACAGAGCTGAAATCATTGATTTGCCCAGTCCTCAAGATGTTGATATTAGTCATGTAGACTTTACCAATGTCTTCTTTAGTGAGAGTAAAGGAGAAAGAGCGTATGTATCAATAATAATAAACTAAAATGTAGCTGATATCACTCTCAGTGTTCAGTAAAATAAAGGATTCCAGAAGGTCCTATCCAGTGGAAGACCTTAAAGGAGAACTAAGGGATAAGTGTTTTTCCCCATAGTTCTCCTCAGGGTCACGGGAGGACATAAACTAGCGTCCTCCCGTGACCCAAAGCTCAGTATACCGCAAATTACAGCTCGCGGTATACTGAGACCGCCGCAGCCGGGATGGAACATTACTGTCGAGATCCACCCAGCTGCGTGATTGACAGCTGGCTATTCCTATCTAGAGGCAGAGCCAGCTGTACTCGCCCCCTCCCCGTCCATTCCACCGGTCAGCGCTGGAGGATCGGACAGGGGAGGGGGGAATCCCTGCAGGGAGCCGTGAGTGACAGTCACGGCTCTCTGCAGGGACAGGATGGACTCGAACACGTCGGCTCGAACTATGAGGCTGAGTGAAAATCACTCACCTCATAGTTCTCCTTTAATCTGTGTTTGTACAAATTTCTACTTAAAAGGAGTGAGAGAGTAAGTACTTTATATATTGCAAAACATTTTATATATGCAGCAGAAGTTATGATCATACAAAATTGCTAAACAAAATTATTTAGCAACAAGTAAGACAGTTCTCACATGCTATACAATTTACATCAGTAAAATAAAATCATCATTTGTATATTTTGCATAGATTCCTTAGAAATTGATCTTTTTTGTTTGAAACCAAGATATTCAATCTTAAACTGAACAATATTAACATGAGCCAACTGTGCTACAGTTTGCAAAGTTTTTTTTGTTGTATTGTCTTTTCGTTTGATTTGACTAAACTGGGTCTAAGCATGACATATCATGGACCAGATTTTTATTTTTTTATATTTTTTTGTTTTCAGACTGGTTGTCACCTAACTAATGACTACATAGAGAACCTTATATTGAAACCAATTAAGGGTGTTAGAAAGGGGTTCAGCCTCTGAAAACTTTTCAGTAATTTTTTTTTCTTGTGACCTTTTTCTGAGGTTAGCAGCAGCAGTAACCGAATACTCCGGAAGGGTACTGTTTCCATTTGTGACAAATAATTCCAGCAGTGTAGTTAGGTTTGAAAATGAATATCTACCCTGACAGACAGATACACATTTGTTAGTGCTTGGTGTGCAATTTCCTCATGTTCCGCTACATATGCTTATATACATGTACTTTTTCAGCTTTGCAACCAGTTATGAATGGACTTTGTCTGTTAGCCAAACCAGTGGAGCAAAACAATTCTTATGTTTCTACACAAAATTAAAGTACTTTTTTAGAATTGCACAAGCACCAGGCATAGGGCAAAACCACAAAAGTACACATTATGCCCTTGTAATGGTAGCACAATAGTAGCATCTTATGATGGCTGGATGGGATGTGCCCTCATAAACTGGATGCCCTGCCCACACAGCCAGCCAGCTCAGCAGCACGTTCCCCTACAGCTTCCAGGGCACACCTGTGTGGACTGGTTTTTATGCAGTTGGCAGAAAGGGTACTTCTTACCTGGTTACATTGCTGCCTTGCAACACAAGACACAGGTGCAGCAGAAGAGGAAGTGTGGGTCAGAGCCAAGCTTGCAGCTATCCATCACGTAGCATTTGCTGAAGTTTCTGTTCATATTGCCTGTTGGCGGCAATATTGTGGCTGGGGGCCCCAGGGTGGGACGCTTGCCACAGAGAGTCAAGCAAACAAAGAGAATGACATTGACAGATAGAAATTATAGCCCCCACTAGGTACATTTTATGTAAATTTTTGTCACATACAAAGGATTCTCTGAAACTTTGGAGGCCAAGTTTATAAACTTCCACCATTACAATATCCCACTGTATAAATATTATATTCATGTAACCAAGGAGAATCCTAGTTTATGGGGCCACTACCCCAGTTGGATTACATATACTATTATATTTATGTAAACAATCATTCCTATCTTTTGTGAAATGTGAAAGTCAATCACTTCAATTCTGTTCAGTGGTTATCTTAGCATGTCATAGGTTATGTGGGCAGGGGGGTAATCAGTAGGTTTGTATTGGTTGTTAAGTGTTTGTAGGTTAAATTAAACTTAAAAATAGTTTTCAATAAAAATGGCATGGTACAAAAAAACATGGTTTGTAAGAGTAAATGAATAGAACTGACTTGGTGCCTTATTTAATGTATGTATATGTATCACCCCAAAATATCATTGCATTTACTTGTGTGAGAACACAAAACAATTCTTTTTAATAAATCCTTTCTAAATTAAAGTTTCTTTAAGAACAACATATTCAAAAACACCCCTCAATCCAGTTATTTATTCATTAAAAATGGCTTATCTGTAATAGAGAAAAGGGAATTAATTTATGGCCATGTAGTGCGTAGTCACAAGAGAGACTATTGACAGGTAAAACAGTCCATCATATATGTATTTCAACTGTTTTTCTTAACATTTTTAGTATTTAGTTTTTCTGTCTCAAACAAAGTGTTTGAATGGCAGGATATAATTATAAAAACTCATTATGTAGACAGTAATATTAATTTCTTTACATTTTGTCTTGCATTTATTTCTCTTTAATTAGAAGGAACATCCTCATACATAGGGAATATCTGGGTTAATGATGGAGTATAGACTGTACGGAGTTGTGTTTTTCTGCCATATTTATAGATGTTTCATAGTATTTACCAAGTTTCTTTTAAATTGCCCATCTTAACAAGGTGATGTATATATCCCATCAGGTTTGTTTATTTTGAGCTTCCTAATACAGCTAAAACACCATGTACCCGATTCCGTTGGTGGCAGCCAGTGTTCTCAGGAGAGGGTTATGATCAGTGGGCTATTGATGATATCATCATCCTCTCAGAAAACCAAAAGCAGATTGTTCCTGTTGCTTATCCAACAATACCACAAGTAAGTCAATTCCAAACTGATTATTAAAACTGCTGATTACACTAATCATTTTTATTTTAATTCTTCCATCTTCAGTCAAGTGAGTTTTTTGGCTATTGTCTCCCAAATAATACACTTTAATGTTTATTTCATTGTGTTTAAATTGTGGCCTTCCTAAGCTGCTTACATAATGCCCAGCCACTTTAAAAATGTGTTGCCTATGGTCTCTCAGATAATATGCTCTAATTTCTTTTTCAAGATAAAATCTTCCTCATCTCTCCCTTATAAATTGCGGGCCTAACCAAGCTGCTTACATACTGTCCAGATGCTATAAAATATTTCTGGCTATTGCCTCTTGGAAAATAGCTCTAATTTGCATTTCAAGATAAGACATGCATTGTCTCGCCGTCTTTTATTTGCAGCCTAACCGAGCTGCTTACATAACTGTCCATCCACTATAAATCTGAGTCTCTCAAATAATGCCTTCTAGTGTATTTTAAGATAAAACATGTCTCTTCTCTCCCTCTTAAATTGTGGCCTGAGAAAGCTGCTCACATACAGTCTAGCCACTCTTAAATATCTTTGGCTATTTTCTCTCAGATAATGCACTCTAACATTTATTTCAAGATAAAACCTGCCTTGTCTCTCCCTGTTTATATACTGCCTAACCAAGCTGCTTACATACTGTCCAGCCACTATAAAATATTTGTGACTATTGTCTCACAAATGTTTATTTCAAGATAAAATCTGTATTTTCTCTCCCTCCTAAATTGTGGCCTAACCAAATACATACTGTTCAGCCACTATGAAATATTTTGGTTAATGTCTCTTAGATAATGCACTGTAGTTTTTATTGCAAGATAAAACCTGCCTTGTCTTACTGTAACTGCTGCCTGTTCAGGTGCTCACAAACTGTCCATACACTGGCCAATTTCTAACAAAAACATACCTGCAGTATATATTTAGAAAATTATGGGGAATAATCAGGATACAGGCAAAAGAATGGGTGCAGGAAATGTGCAGTTGTGGTTGTGAAGTGTTTTGTGCACCCTAATGTGATATTTTAAATTAACGTTTAAGTTAAATACTGTTGTGCCACTGGCCAATTTGTAACAAGTTGAGAGCTTTAATTTTTTTAAGTAAACCTTCCCATAGCTTTTGGATCTGTTGTGGCTACTACTTCTACCAGTCAATTCAAGCCTACTAGACTGTCACAGCCAAAACTACATAAAAAACTTGGCATTCGAATTATTCAAATTGAATTAATCAAGGTATACAACTTAAATCACCAGGTAAACATAAGGAAAAAAAGAAACTAATGCAGCCACTACATCTAAGGAATGATAAGCTGCAACTTATTACATCTCTGTTATTAGTTTAAGATATGCTTTAACTCACAATCCTACCTCCCTCTAAATTGTCCAAACCAGTGGTGTCCAACTCTAGTCATTTTGTTCACTTTTTATAAACATGTATTTATTGTTGTCTATTCAAGAAATACTAAAAAAAAAAAGTGTGTTAGTCCTGACTCTGGTAGGCTGGAGTTGTACAGTTCTGTTCTAAACTATTGCCTCAGCTACTATCTAATTGTCTTTTTGGTAGTGAAAGTCATGTGCTGCACGCCTAATGTTTACCCTACCTTTGCAAAAACCTCACAGTGGTGGCATACAGTGTTGTAACAAAATTATTTATTTTAAAGGAGCTGATATTTGTTTTAAACTTATTTTATGGTACCATGAGCCAATTATATAATCAACCCAGAACAGTAAAAGAATTGTTTAATTGTGTGAAAACCTGCAGACGAAGATGTTTTTTATGTATTAAGTACAGTGTGGTTCAAAACAGTAATTGCAGCCATAGTTTCACCCTAAAAGACGTGTCTCTACAGCACATGTTTACCATTCTTCACCAGCTCGAAAATACATGAAATGACTGATGAATTGTCAGATGGGATCTTTATGATATGTATTTATAATTTCCCAGTAGCGTATGATGTGTGGTTTTTGATGGCAAGCACATCTACAATTTTCTTTTAATTATGATTGTACAATACAGCCTTGGCAGGCAACCCACATATTTTGTTTTTAACCTTACGCCTGATATGTCTGCAACTTGGGAACCTACCAATACTGCCTTCACTTTGTTAGATTTCAGTCGGTATTTATTGGTAATGTCAGAAGCAGTAAATACAGATTGGACAGAGCAGGTACAGTTGTAAAATAATATGTGCTTCTAACCTGCATAGTGTTATACATGCATTATCCTTCTCTACTAAGAAACATCACAACTTTTTTGCAAGGAATGTAAATTTTATAGCATGTGCTGAGCAGTGGGATATGTGGGAAATAGAAAAACTTTCTCAATAAAATGAAACTGTAATTGCAATTTTTCAATTTTAAATATAAGCAATTTATTTTCTGTCCTGTCAGAACTTTTATGAGAAGCCTGCATTTGACTACCCCATGAACCAGCTGAGTGTCTGGCTTATTCTAGCTAATGAAGGGATGGTTAAAAATGAAAGCTTCTGCTCTGTTACACCTTCAGCCATGATATTTGGAAAGTCAGATGGTGATCGATTTGCTGTGACACGAGATCTGACTTTAAAACCAGGATATGTGCTTCAGTTTAAGGTAATTTCAAATAATTTGTCACTATTATGGTATTTTAGTATAGTGCAATAATATTTTAGATTTAAACATAACAATACCATCATTATGTATTAGTAAATCATATTCTTGCTGTAGACAGAAATGTAGGTGTTTAGTATATCATGGTGGTTAGGAAACACATTCCCAAGTCATAAACTTTATACATACAGTAATTAAGGAGTAAGCCTAACCCCCCTTACAATGGATATGACATAATTGAAAGCAAATGTATAGTGGTTTAATACATGTTTTATTTACTATGGTTAGTGTAAATGTATTATAGTTTATTATGGTTTTCTAGTCAAAATTAAATATTGAAGTGGAATATTCAGTATTCTTATATCCAGCCAGCAGGTGATGATTTAAGTTTCCAATTTCTCTTTATCTTGGTGAAAAAGCGTGTTTCTCTCAGTGTTCATTAGGAGGGACACAGTAGAGCACTAGGTATACGCCCTACCACTAGAAAGTTGGACAGTAAAAGACTTAAAGACATGACTTCTCCTTGTAATTGATACCCTCCTGTTCAGTAAGCAAGCCTGTTTAGAGAGCTCAGTAGTGCAAGCTAAATTTACACACACAAGAGAATTAGTAAGAGCGTCAGCTTCTCCCTTACTTCCTCTCCAACTGAACAGCTTTAAATGAGGCATTCTTTAGAGCAGTGGTTCTCAACCTGTGTAACATCAGGACCCACATTTGTCCCAAGGCGCACCACACTGGCACGCAAGGCATTGTGGTACCACGCATTCCGGTGCGGGTAATCGAACTGTGTGCAAGAGGTGCATTTGGGTAGCCATTCAAGACATTCTCACACACACATACACACTCCTCAAAAAATGTTTTTTATTTTTTAAGACCCACCCCATCTTTCTTCCACACGAGAACTGGAGTGGATCCTCGGCCTGGGGTCCAGTATGAGCTGCTGTGCCGTGATGGAGCTCCATCCATATGTGCACTGCTTGTACACCTCCCTTGCGCACCCTGTAGAGGTGGCGGGAGCCAGAATGTGATGTCACTCCAGTCCAGGAACCTCTACAGGGCACGCGAGGGAGCTCAAGTTGACACTCGGTTTCAGGCATCATATTTTGAATGGGTGCTTGGCACGAGAACTGACAGTGCTACACTAGGGGTAGGCTGAAGAGCCTCTCACCTAGTGCAGTGGAAGGCATGCAGCGACCCACTGAACACAGTGTTGTGACCCACTTTTGGGCCAGGACCCACCAGTTAAGACCCACAGCTTTAGGGAACCCATGCTTTGTCATGTGTGCATGTATGCACATGAGACTTTTTCTCTCCTGGGCCCCAACAAGTTTCATTTTTTTTTAAATAGCAGATGATTGAACAGATTGTATAACCAAAAATAGGGATATTACATTTTGATGTGCTTTTCACTAATGGGACTGAGGGCTTGCCGAAGTTATCTAATTCCAGACAAAAGATTGATGAAACGGTTATTGATGCCTTGAAGTGGTGAGATAAAGCCTATAAATCAATAATAATATAGATGAACAAACTCCTTTCAACATTGTAAAACATTTGGTCCAATTTTGTTAAAGTTTGATTAGAGAGCAGTTACAACAAGATGCCTTTCATTATTTTTATTAGCCAGAAAAGCCTCTTCCGTACAGCTGTGAGATATTGGTATACTTTGTTAGTTTGACCTGAATTTCTCTGGTTTCTTGGCTGAGTTCCATCAACTGCCATCCCATGTGTAATGTGACTGCCATTAATAGCCACTTAGGCAGTCTAGTCGGACAGTTGAATAGCAGTTGGTAGGGCTTAACTATGAAGTCAGAAAAAAAACAGGTTCTAGTACAAAGTTAAACTAAGTAAGAGAGGGCAAACAAAACACTGCTCACATTCCAAATCCTGAATCTGTCAGCATGACTGCATCCCAGTTATAGGTTTCGAACGTGCCTCCATTCCCAATTACAAGAATTAAATAAAGTGCCGCACTCCACAGGAATTCCACCAAAAGTAAGATCGTATTCAATTATGAAGTAATACACTGCACACTGATCCAAATCCCCACACCGATCTTCAGCCGCTTACGCACTCCACCCATTGGGCTTAATCAGAAAGGCTGATAGAGAGAGATCTCTATGATTAAGCTCAACAGGTTGAACGTGTGAGAGGGTCAGGATCAGTGTGGGGATTTGGATCAGTGTGCAGTGTACTGCTTCATAATCAAATAAGCATTTTACTTTCAGTGGAATTCCTGTGGATTGCGGCGTTCATTGAATCCTTGTACGTAAGAGTGGGGCACAGAAGATACTTTCTGACTAATCAATGTAATATCAGGCATTTTGTGGTGTCTGTCACTAGCAGAACCTTTATTGAAAATTGAGTACAGGTTCACTTTTCAAAGTGATATTGTATAAATGCGGTAACTTCATGTAGACCTAATACTGTTGCAAAAGCCACATTCATAACATGAATAGCCTAAAACCCGATCTGTGAAACTCCTTACCTGTAATCCTTAGAGGACCATTCTAAATATTTGTATATACAAATAGAGGTAATATATTTAACTTCATTTTGCTTGACAAAGCAAACTGAATTGCAGTTGAGCATTATCATAATAAATGCAAAACTGCAAAACAAAGGAGCACTTTCCTCAAAATGAAATATGACCCTATGTCACTCCATCCTTTTAGTAGAAAAGTAAACTGATCAGACATACAGTGTGAGAGTTATGTCTAAACGTATAAATAATTCCTATTCATAGTGGTGACATTAGCACACTGTGTTATTATTTTGCCCCGTTCTTTTGTATAAGCCCAGCATTGCATTTCTACATATGAGACAATTGGTTTTATGTGTCATTCTAATCACTGAGATCTCATGCTAATCTGGTGACAGCTCAGAGACAATGTTTACTAAACACAACTTGGTGAGTTCTGACAGTGAAGATCAGTCCTCTAAAAAACAGAAAGTGAGTCTGTATAAGGAAGTCCAGTGAATACCAAACAGAAAGTAAATATGTAATAAGCCATTCACTACCGTATAATGTATGTGTTATGATTCCACCTTTGCTGTTTATGTTAGTTTCTCCTGTCGTTAGTGTTAATGTTTCTGTAGTTAAATCATTATTGATTTTAGTGTTCACCTGCCTTCTGTGGTAAGAAATCATTTCAAATTATGAATCTGAAATCGTGCTTTATTTGGTTAGACAAGCTGTTATCTCTAAATCGTGATCAAATTTTTATCGAGTTTATAATGAATTCCCATTTGTGAATTTCCAGGGGTAGACAGAAATTTAATTTTAATGAGCTAGCCACCACTACATGGTCCTTACATAATTGGTGAATACAGATGATGAATAATTTACAAGTGGAATTATTAAAGAGATCAGATGTTTACAGGGGAGCCTTCAAATATCATTTCCTCAGTTCTAAAAATAGAACAGCACACTGGATAAGATAGAATAATACACTCTAAATAGGTAGAACTGAGATAGTGTACAGAGGCTTACAGAGAAAGACAACCTTAGGAAGAATCTATAGGGCTTTTTTCGACAATCAGATTAATGCTATGTTAATGTTTTAAATCCTTCTATCTATCTATAGGTGTTGATTTAAGGCAAATGGGCTGTTCACGTTACAAGGTAATTTTCCCTCAGTTTAGTGAATGTGGTGAAATTTCGCTTTGCAAAGGATATCCAATCACGGGGAAAAAAAATTAAAACCAGTATTTTTGCTTGCACATGTTTGAATGATGGAAGTCAGCAGGGCTTCACATTATTCACTAAGCTAAAGGGAGAATTCCCATGTAAAGTGCTAAATTCCCTTGCAAAGTGAACAGCCTGTTTCTTTAGAAAATCAACACTATAGTGTCATGTTATTAATGCACATGGCAGCAGCCATATAGGCATGTTGTGTATATATGCTGCTTTCTGCTGAGTAGTGCTGCACCTTTCCATTACTGACTTACAATCTCTTGTTCTGTACTGTGCCTGTGTGTGAAAGCTGTTGTCTTGACAGAGGCGACAGGGTTTCGCTTCCTCATGTCATAGCCCCCAGCAAGAAGAACAGTTAGCAGCAAAGGAGTGACGTTACCAATTCTCACTGCAAATCTCCTGAGCATAAGAGACTGATTTACTAAATGAGTTAAGAATCCTCACTTCAAAAATTGTGTGAATATTCCCTTTAGTTATTGATTTTCCAACAGCTTTTCACATGATTGGATAATTAAAGTCAGAGGCAGCAATGCCTTAGATCTCTCACTGCAGATATACAGCTATAATGGCTGTATATCTGCAGTGAGAGAAGAAGTGCCTGGATACCCTCACATACCGGGAAGTGCACTACTTTTTTCAGAAGGTATTCAAGACAAAAGGTACCTTTTTCTGGGTACTAATTAGGCACTTAACATTTCTAGGCATTTTCTTAAGGTGCCCATACACTGCACGATTCTCTACGAGAATCGCGGGAAATCCCGCCGTTGTACGATAATCGTGCAGTGTATGGAAGGCGTGTGACCGTTTCTAATGTACGGTCACACGACTTTTGTATTTCGAGCATGTTGGAAAACCAGCCGAGAATCATACGATTTTCGGCTGGTTTTTAACATGATCGAGAGATAACAGCCGAACGGGCCGGTGTGCGCACGCGCATACTGCCCGTTCAGCATTGCAGTCATCGGAAGCCCGCCCCTCAGGGGGGCGGGCTTGCGATGATCGCAACTATGATCTGCCTGTCCAAGATGGGCAGATCGTACGTTTTTTAAAGTACTTTACAACCCTCGCAAGACAAAAGTCTTGCGAGGGTTGTAAGGTGCGAGGGTTGTAAAGTGTATGGGCACCTTTAAACAAAGCAAGTTGTAATGATCCTGTATAGACCAGGGACAAGCCAAGAAGTGAACAGCATAAATCTCTACCAACTGGTCAGGAAACAGACTTTCATCATGGATGCTGGTTGTGGAGTTACCAAGTCTTCGCCAAGGTCATTGATGGTGTGGATGGATTTGTGCTGCTGGCAGCAAACCACGTAATTACCTTGCTAGCGAACAGGACATAGCACCCACAGCGTTAATCTAAAGGGTAGTTTGATTAAGGCCACAGGTAAAAAATAATATGGAGACAAACCAGAGTGAGGTACCAAGAAGCAAAAGACTAGTTAGGGTGAGTAGTGGAAGTTGTTGCCGGGGCTTACGAGCTAGGCATCTAAGCCAAACTGTTAAAGCAGGCACAAAGTGATTAACAAATCCAAGGTCAGGTCAGGAGGCATTCTATGCACATCAGGACATGCAGGTGGTCAAATCAGGGACTCCGGTAATCAGGGATAACAGGAAAGGCAGGTAAAAGGAACTAGAACTAGGCAGAAATCAGGAGTTAAAAACAAACTGGGAGATGAGTTCAGGTACAGGAACTAGGCTATGACTGGGGAACTAGGAACACTCCAGGAACTGGATATATTTAGCTTGAGACAAGGTTACAGCATATCAGAGATGCACACAATACCTAAATCCTGTAACAGGCAGTTAGAGCATGAATGGCTGTCTCCTTTTAAGGTTAACAAATATATGGGGCAGGTGAAATTGCGCTTCAACATATACTGAGTATTAAACCGGTTATATATTGTGTGAGTGTGTGACATGTGTATGAAGAATATGGTCAGTCTATGGGTACAAACAGACACCTCTGGTAAAATGTTCTCAGGGCAAACCTTGCCATACACTATGCAAATTTTGGCCGGTTCTTCAAGAAGTGGCTAAAATGTGCACAGTGGATGCCGCTGTCGGCACCCTTCTGGCCCAAATTTTGGATCAGCTGATCAACAGAAAAGTCTTGGAACGAACAGTCCTTGCAACCAATCAGCTGCAAGCATTGTTCATGTATTCTGAAAACGGCCAGTTGCCACTGTCAGAATACAAAGGAAACAGTAGGGGAATTCTCCAACAACAATTATAAGCATTGATGGAAAATCTGTTCTATTTTTTTCGTTCAGGTTCCCTTTCAGTTGAATGCGAAAAATAGGACAGTGTATAGCCAACTTTATGGTTGACTAAATTGTATATCTTGGTCTAATAACTAGTGTTCCCCTTGATTTGAACACTAGAAGTGCCAGTACTATGTCATCCTGATGAAGGGACCCTGCGTGGCCCCGAAACGTTGACATTCTGATATATGTGACACTATATACTGTATCAATAAATGACCACTACGATTTGAAATTATATCTTTGGAGTGCTACCTTCTACCTTTTCAAGCACCAGAAATGTCACTCTTCTGAGCTGCTGTCCCTGATTTACTAAAGGGTTAGAGCATTTATACTTCCAAAGTGAATTTCACTTATCTTATTAAATGTGAAAGTGAAAATTCCCTTCACAAAGAAAAGGGAAAAGGGATTTTTTTTTTACTTTTCATGTCCAAAGAAAATTAAAAAAACAGGATTTTTGCTTGTGCATGATTGCTAAGTAAAAATTAAATTTGCAAAGAGAAAATTAATTTAGCTTAGTGAATGAGGTGCAGCGGACTTTAGTCATCCCATTACTGGTCATTAAAAATCCTAATCTGGTAATTTTTCTTGCACATGATTGGGTGCTTTTGCTAAGCCAATTTTCACTCCAATTCAGCTTATTCACTAAGATAAGGAAAAATGCACACTGAAAGTGAAAATGCTCTACTCCTACAGTAAATGAACTGCAAAAATACCAGTGTGCATGTCAATACAACAGTTATGTAAAAAAAGATAAATTAGCAGTGAGATCATATCACCATGCCATTCTGCCATCTGATGTCCATGGTTAGCTTTAGGTCATTTCTATGTAAAATCCTTAATTTAACTAAGTTATTAATATTATTATTAATATTATGATGATGATTATTAATATTATTAAGCTCAGCAACATAAAATCTGTGGGGGTTTTTTTAGCAATAATTTTTATTAAGGTTAGCAGCATGAACCAAGACACAAATGCAGTCAAATATAGAAAGAGGATGTAAATCGGAAAAAATATCTCGCCCTGGGAAACAGCATACTCCATCTGTGTTTTTAAGAAATACAACAGTATGCCCTTATTACATTATATTTTTCTGTTTTGCTTCATGTTTTACTACTCAGGTATTCTGTTGCAGAAAAGACAATAAAAGACAGATTTGGATATGTAAGCCAGAATTGCTTGCAGGGCTTAGATTTAACCCATGAATCTTTAGTAAGGATTCCTGGTACCACAGGCGTTAAACCTCTCTGTGAAGATCATCAACACCTATGATATTAAGTATTAACACATTCTATGTGCATCTTGTGATAGCAGCTGGGCAGGTGTTATCCCTCACAAGACTTCACAACACAGCCTAAATAAAGAAGACATTTGTCATTTTTATTTATTTATTAAACATTCTGCATGTTCCAGACTCATCCTTGAAGCTAACACTTTGTTGAGAATTACATTCAACTCATAATATGTGCCAGTGACAAGAGCCACAATAAGTGCAGCATACAAAATACCTTGTTGTACAGTTTGCAGATAACAATGAATCATAAAAACAGCTACAAGGTCCAAAACTGACATTTCCTGTTATTTGGAATCTTCCACAGAGACAGAACACTGAATTTGCTATGTTTCAGCATTTGATATTCCGGTGTACATTCCAGCAGAATGATTGTTTTTAAATGATGGAACAGTACACCTGAAGACATTCACTGTACCTATATGCTTGAGAGTGGATTGGGATCAGTGATTTTTGTGGCTTTTAATATACGACAGAGTAAAAAAAAAGAATTTAACAGTGTTGCATAGGATTTCAAAATAATATTTGTGCACACATCATACCTCTTTCGAAGATTTACTGCTTGTGATGCAATTAAATATTGTTTACATTTATAATTGAAAAGTCACAGTTCCTTAGGTATATCTATAGTCAATTTTTTTTTCAGTTTTGGATAAAAAGGTAAATTTTGAAATCCCTTATCTGTGAGAGGAACTCACTCCAAAGTTAGGTAGCAGTTGAATCAAGAACAGATATCCCCATGGGAACATTTTTTCCTCATCCCCTGTTCCAGTTACATTTGTAAAATGTTGGATTTCACATCACTTTATCTGCCATTGACAATGGTTATAATCTTACCCTTCTATCAAACACGTAAAAAAAGTTTTGGATGTATATAAACTTTACTACGTTAGGTTTTGTGTGGCCTGCTCTTCTTTTATTTCTCAATACTTATTGACAGTAAAGTCACATTCAAGTGCTTTGTAAAATATTGCAAAACAAAGCCAAAAAGCAGTGTAACTGCTCTTATACAATGTTTACATACACTAGAAGAAATGTAAAACTATCGGAAAGATATTATATTTGGAGGGTAGATGTATGACTCCTATAATGCATTGCTTCTATTTGGATAGTAGTATTTTTATATATATAGTAGTATTAGTATATAGTATAGATAGTAGTATTATAATATAGTATTATAATTTAAAGCTGGTGTCATCAGCCATGCACATTACTTTTTCTTCAATCCCTATAAAACTTCTATATGAAAAACAATATGTTTATATTATTCAGTATACAAATGTCTTACTATATAGCTTCTGTGTTGTCATATTTGCAGTCTTTTATAAAAACCAATAGGTAGAACTAGAGTATGATGAGGAAGAGGAAATGTTGCATGAAACTTACCAATAACTTAGATGATGGCTGGGTTTAGTTGTTTTCATTTTGGCAGACACCTGGTCAGTGCTTCAAGTGACACTAAACTCAGGAGTTAAATCTTAAAAATGCATTGAAGTACCCTAACTATTAACAAAAATGTAGCTTATTTGTATCACTTGGCTGTAGATCCTCAAATCATCTCTGAATTGGTGATGATACTGGCCTTCCTTCTGGAGGGTGGCTACTTTTGTTCCCCATGGTCCCTGTGTGTGTTGTAAAGTAGTCACCGCTCCAAGCTTACCCCTGTGATAGACTACAATCTCACATTTAGTTTACTATTTTGTATTGAGTTTGTAGTCCATCGCGGGAGTGAGCTTGGAGCGGTGGCTACTTTACAACACACACATGGACCAACACACACACAAGGGGGATTTACAGCCGAGTGATACACACATACGATAAATTTGTGTTAATGGTTAAGGTACTTGAATGCTTTTTTTAAGATTTAAGTCCTGAGTTTAGTGTCATTGCAGTTTAAATTCACAGTGAATAGGACTTCTATGGCTCTTTAAATTGCATCACTGATCTATAGAGTGGTACAAACAGTTTCTCATTTTTTATATTTTGTATAAAAATGATTGGTTTACAATAAACTAAAACTTCAGAGTCATAGCTACATGTACATTAAATTTATGATAAACATTAAACTGGAAATTAAGTTAAACCTGTGGTATAATGGGAAATTCCACATTGATGTTTCCAAACGCTAAAGCTTCCAAAAGACTTCTACTTTCTGTTAAACATTTTGGAATGTTCAAGCTAACAATCAATCTCTGAGGAGCATATGTGTCTATGGGAATGACTATCAAGAGGGAATGATGGCCTGTTGTCTAAAAGTGACAATGCATCCAAAGTCTTTTCCTTTACAGGTTTGTCGATGATATCTTAAGGAGGAATTTTACCCACTGATTTTCTGTCTCCCAAAACAGTTACTTTTAAGGCATGTCAACTGTCAAGGTTGCCAGTGTGCTTATTTCAGCTCTCAGACAAACATTTAAGCCCTTAAATGGCTGGTGTAATAGCTGATCACATGTTCAGCACCATGGCAACTGCAATCCAAAATATGGGAACCTTCCTTGGCTGTAAGGGATAGGAAGGTGTCCTCTTTAAGTACTTCAAACACATGCTATGTATTGCAGGTAAAAGTAAAAAAAATAATTGTCTATTAGAATGTTTTAATATTAAGGGGGGGGGGGGGCAGTTTTTTTTACATTTTTGCCAGCACATTTTGAAGGTTCTATAACAGGCCTTCAGAGAGCAAGTGCTCACAGTTCATACTATTTTCAGCTTATACTTTTGTGTAAATGTATAATTCATGTAAAAAATGTAACCAGTTAGGTTATAACTTTAAGGACAAAAAGTTTTCTTTAGCTCTTGGCGCTAATGGCTGCCAGCTGGACAATCCACTTGCTGTTGCTCACTCAAAGTTTTCAACAGTTTATCACAGTTTTTTTACACAGACTTGAGGGGCTGCTCATCCAAGGCTCTGGGGCTTCCACCACGAACATAGAAAACAAAAGGGAACAGAGCGCCACCTCCGTGTGTAAAATCGTTTATTACAATAAATAAAACAAGGGATAAAAGTACTCACAAACAAACGTTTTCATCAGGCTTTAACAACAAACGAGAGGCCACACTGTCTGTTGACCCAACATGGTATCCCCACGACTATGTAACACGGTAGTATCCGGTCACATCACCGTCCACCGACCGCAGTCAACCAAGATTGACGCGTTTCTGGGGCAAGCCCCCTTCCTCAGAATCATGATGATTCTGAGGAACACGGTAGTATCCGGTCACATCACCGACCGCAGTCAGCCAAGATTGACGCGTTTCAGTGGCAAGTCCCCTTCCTCAGAATCATCATGATTCTGAGGAAGGGGGCTTGCCCCTGAAACGCGTCAATCTTGGCTGACTGCGGTCGGTGGACGGTGATGTGACCGGATCATGATTCTGAGGAAGGGGGCTTGCCCCTGAAACGCGTCAATCTTGGCTGACTGCGGTCGGTGGACGGTGATGTGACCGGATACTACCGTGTTACATAGTCGGGGGGATACCATGTTGGGTCAACAGACAGTGTGGCCTCTCGTTTGTTGTTAAAGCCTGATGAAAACGTTTGTTTGTGAGTACTTTTATCCCTTGTTTTATTTATTGTAATAAACTATTTTACACACGGAGGTGGCGCTCTGTTCCCTTTTGTTTTCTATAACTTTAAGGAGTTCAGACAATGCACCATCTTCTGTTATATGCAAGCCATGTATTCACTTTATCCTATGTACATAATAAAATATATTCCCCTTTTTCATACAAGTAGATATTATGATGATGGTGATGATCATTATTATTAATATTATTAAGAGAACACACCCATAAGGATGTAGGGCATGGAGGAGGTAAACACAGTGTATGACAGGGGGTACAGTCATATAACACTCCCTAAAGTGTAGCATGCCCTTGAGTCTTATATTGCCTGCAGACTAATGCAACTACCAAGCCTTTAAAATCTGGGGTAATATTTGTATAGAATTTGTTGTCATATTGTGAGCAAAATAGGAGTACAATTGTAGTGAAAAAGTGATGAAAAAAAACTATAACCCATTTTTGTTATGAAATAGCTACATGTTGGCTGCACTAAGGATTTCAACAGTGAAGCACCAGTCCTTCTCCAGTACTCCCATGATGCTGGTTTGTCTTGGTCATTGGTGAGAGAAGGATGTTATCCTGCATCTCCAGGAATCAAAGACTGCAAAGGAAGCGCTAAAGAGTTGAGTGAACCAACTGCTTACTACCCTGGAGACTATGAGGAATGGACTAGAATAACAATTGTAATACCAAGAACACTAGCTTCAAGGTAGGTTGCCTATTTGTATAATGTTCTTCCCTCCAGCTTTAAATGGTTGTTTAATTTGCTTCTGCCCTGCTTAAAATGATAGCTAGATCCAAACACATGAGAATTAAAGTAGGCTTGTCACAATTCTGGGCAATTTCGCCTGAGCGTATGATGAAACATGCATACGCTACATGTGAAAATGGACAGCAGATCTAGGCATAAAAACGGTTAACTTTATATTTAAATTTCAACTTTTAAAAGTTGTGGTTGGACCCATCTCCCACGCTTCCTGAGCCTCTTTATAAGGTAGGGTAACTACCTAGGGTAACTTTGAAGGCTCATTAGGGAGGCTTGGGAGGCCTTCCCAATACAACCCCATCTCCAACGACCCTAAACTGACTGATTCCCACCCATCACAACACAAGCAGTGCTCAGATTTGTCAGTTTGCTTGCAAAGACTGGGCCCTGTAGATACTATAAAACTATACTGTACACAACACAAGGAACCTTGTTGTAAGCATTTCTTTTTTTTAGCAGAACTACTACTGATTTTATTGCCTTTAATTTTTTGGGTGCAGCATATATATCTATGTTGTTGAAACTAATCTGGTAGACAACTCATCTTATTATTAGCTGTGTATGAGCTCTGCACAGCTTTTATTAAGTTTCCCATTTTGCACTATACGTACTTTGGCATATAGGAGTGGCAGATTTTATTTTTGACACACTCCTCTATACGTCAAAATTATTTCCAGTAGTAATAATGAAAAAAAATAATACTAATAATGGGCAGAAAAAGATGGAAACAGTAAATATTTTTGGAATGTTTTATATATAATTATGCTGGGAAAAATTAAATGTAAAGTTTATTAGAGGCGCGCATAGTGTGTTGCCACAGAAAAAGGGCAAATTATCTGCGTGCAAGTTTTTAATAGCAGAACAACATGGGGATAATAATGGCATGCTAAATAAAATTCAAGAATTTAATAGTGGCATATGTAGTGTACCATGGTGAAACATAAGAATAATAGCAGCTTGCTTGATAGTGACCGGCCTACAGGGAGACTTAATTATAGTAATATTATCCTTTTAAACAGTGCTGACTTCACAATACATGGGCAAAAATGTCAATCCAGACAATACATGGGCCTCAAATGAACCACTGTATACAATACACAGGCAACAATCAGTCAACTTTTACAATATGCAGGCAGCAAACTGGCAATCATTACAATACACGGGCAGAAAACAGCCAATTGTGACGGCATGGGGGCACCAAATAGACAAATTTGACAATATGCAGGCAACAAATGGGCAATTGTGACTATGAAGGGGCAACAGACAGGCAATCATGCCAATATATAAGCAATTGTGACAATATGCGGACAACAAATGGGCAATTGTAACAATATATGGCCACAAATTAATCTGCCCTCTTCACTCTCATGAAAAATCACCCCCCTTCCCAGAAAACCCTGCTCCAGCCAAAAAAACCCTCCCCCAGCAAAAACTCCCTACCAGCAAAAATTCCCCTCACCCCAGCAAATCTTCTCTTTTCCCTGGCAAAACCTCCCTTCTTCGGCCCCCACCAACAAAATATTATTCCCCTAGCAAACTCGCCTTCCCCAACAAATCCCATCCCAGCAAACCCCTTCCTTCTATGAAAACACTTACCAGACCTCAGACACAAGGACGTATGGCAGAGTGAAGAAAGTTTTCCTCAGACTGTGTCATTTGACACATAGGAGCCATGGAGGAGCTTAGGAGACCATTCCTTGGCTATGTGCCACCTCTGTATCTGGGGTCTGACATAGCTGCTAGGGATTGTACTGCAGAAATGCAGGTAATGCAGCAGTGTGTATCCAGCAGGGGTCCCAGAGCACCCCCAGCATGGCTGTACCCTGGGTGGACTGCTCCCCCGACCCCGTATCCCTTTGCTTTTGATTTCCTACACCTATCTTAATTTAATTTGTATCAAGGAGAATTCTGTTCATGCATTTTTAGCAGTGAGTCTTGCATTTGCACTTAGAATGTGATGCATTCTAAATGAAAACATCCACCCTTTATACAGTGAAAATGTCCCCCATGCCCTGCAAACTAGGTGAAATCTTGGGTAAAATGATGTGATTTAACAACAACAAATAAACACCTTTACAGATCTTTAACACATTGCCATCTGCTGGTATATGACTCCAGCATGTCCTGATGGTTACTAATTATTACTGTGCAAATCACAAACTGACTCCTGAATATGAAAAAGTATGTCAGTGGCAGTCCCTGGTGATTAGGGTCAAGGTGCAATAAGGTTATAAATACAGTATACCGGTAAGCTTTCTTGGCTATGGTTCAGAAATAACATATTTTTTTAGCTCTGTAATAATCACTTCTGGGACTTCGAGCTAGTTGTCCTTTCCCAGATACTGTGTACTTGGACCGACATGTTTCCAGATGGCAAGAAAGCTCTGCACAGCAAGGACATACTGTTTAAATCCCCTCTCTTTCCCCTGGAAAAGAGAGCAAGTGATTGACTGGCGTGTACAATTCATCTCAGCTTGCCATCATGTCCACCGCTCCTCAGCAGCTTGTTTGCAGAGTCATATGTTGAAAGTCACAGCAGCCATTAAGAAGTAGTAAATGTGGTAGAATGACAGTTCATGTTGATGACACTAAACAAACAAAATGAAATGAAAATAAATGATGCTACTGAGCTCCACATACATTCCTTTTATTAACATATTTTACTGTTTTGAGGAGGATTAGGCATAGAAAGCTGAGTACACACACGATGAATAAAATGCCCCGCACCTGACAGGGGTATGAGTAATACCATGTACATGCACAGCCATCATTTTTACGTGGCTAAATTGCCTCCTGGAGTTTTCTGAATGTGCTCAGCTAGCCAGGGTTATTATTTATGAACGTATGTACCTAAAATATATTTACCGTATACTGTGCTGCATATTAAATAATGGAGCACCTGTGAAATAATAAACAAATCAAAGGGATACCATGATAAACTATATAAAGGAGGCTATGTGGATGCCTGTACAGGAATAAACATGGTACAAATGGATATCTTTTCCAGAAGGATGGCAATTGTGCCTCAATAGTAGCGGGTATGCAGTTGTTCATTATAGATAACGCAGTTCAGTAAGATTGCAGGAAGCAATACACAAGGAAGGGAATTTATCAAACCCAGAGCAGTCAGAATCTGGAGGAGGTTCCCATAGTAACCAATCAGCTTCTCTTAGTGTGTTCAGTTAAGCTTTGAAAATGAAAGATAGAAGCTGATTGGTTACCATGACTAACTGCTCCAGATTCTGTCTGTCCTGTTTTGATAAATTCTCATTGAGATGGCTAATTTGAATGATGCTCAGGTTCTTTGAGTGTATGCAGCTATAAAAGATAGGATATGAACCTCTTAGATAACCTCAGCACTGCGGGTTTGATGATAGAAGCTTCACTGTTCAATGTTATACATATACTACCGTCCTCCCGTGACCCAAAGCTCAGTATATAGCGGGCTTTTGCCCGCTATATACTGAGAGTGCCACAGCCAGGATGGATCCAGTGCCACAGCCACAGCTGGCTCTGTCCAGAGGCAGAGCCAGCTGTGCCCGCCCCCTCCCCATCCGTTCGTCCAGTCAGCACTGGAGGATCGGAGAGGGGAGGAGGGGAATACTTGTGGGGACTGGTGACTTACAGTCACCGCTCTCTGCAGGGAGATGGTCGGGAAGTGAGCGAACGACGGTATGTGTTTGCTCACTTCCCAATCAATAGAGCCGACCTGTGACAATTTCCATTGTCACAGGTCGGCTCTAACTATTATTATTATTACATAGTATTTATATAGCGCCAACAGTTTGCGCGGCGCTTTACAATATAAGGAAGACATTACAATCACAATACAATTCAAGACAAGATGGTAAGGAGGGCCCTGCCCCTGGGGGTTTACAATCTAAAAGGGGAGGGGGAAGTGATACATGAGGAGGTAGGTGTGTGGGGTTGAATTGTTTGAGAATGTGACGGTTCAGTGGTTAGGTTGAGGTGGGATAGGTTTCCCTGAAGAGATGAGTCTTTAGGGAACGCCTAAAGGCAGTCAAGGTGGGAGACTGACGGACAGGATGGGGTAAATAGTTCCAGAGGATGGGAGAGACTCTAGAGAAGTCCTGGAGGCGAGTATAGGAGGAGTTGGCGAGGGAGCTGGAAAGCAGGAGGTCTTGGGAAGATCGGAGGGGACGGTTAGGGTGATATTTTGAGATAAGGTTTGGGATGTATCTGGGGGCAGAGTTGTGGATGGCTTTATAAACTCTGATGATGTAAATCACTCACCTTGTAGTTCTCCTTTAAGTGCTTGTTTTGTCATTGGGACTATTAAAGCTGTTTTTACTTACCTGATCCTTGGTCCTGCTAACTCCCTCCAGGCTGCTAGATCGGTCCCTCTACTCCCCTGGGCTCCAGTGGTCTAAGGAATGCTGACGTCATCATGTCTTATGCAAGTCCATTAGCCTGCATTAGACATGAGGATCCCGACGGACATTCCAACATCAGGAGTGGAGTGGGATTGAGGTGAGTGCTGACCATTGCGGTAGCTCTGGGATCAGGTAATTAAAACTGCTTTTTGTTAGCCCCTAGACAAAATCAGCACTTAAGCCTTGCAGTGCAGGGTAGCCCAACTCCATTGGTCATTTTTTTATTTTCCCGAAGTTTGAATAACACTTGTACTGAGAAATATCAGGAGCCTTGCTGATGGAAATTCAAGCTGCTGGTCTGGATCAAGCATGTAGATTTGAAAGCTATAGTAACATTAAAATGTTGTAAAGCATTGACAAAAAATAATTAAGTATTTGGATTGGCATGGCTGCCAGGCAACTTGGAGAAGCAGAGGTCAGTCATGGCAGCCTACATATATTTTTTAAAGCAGGTTTCACTTAAATAAAAAAAATGGTCTGTGTGTAGGATAATAAAAACAGGGTAGCTATGTTTTACCTGCTTTTTTTTTATCCCTGAGATGTATCCATTTGTGATAATATTGTACAGTCTGACGGGACCATCGAGCATTATTATTTTTTTATGAACAACCCAGACTCAGTCTCCGGGCACACACATTTTAACATAGGCTGATACATCTTACAGACATTCATAGACCAAAACTTTTTGTGAGCCACATGTATAAGGTTATCTGGAGAACCATCACTCTTGTTAGCCATAGCAAATACCTGCCATTATCCGGGACAGTATAGTTGATTGTAATGGACAACCTTTTAGGAAGGTTGCCTTTCCACAACAAACAATTCTCCTACTGTAGAGGTCTTTTTTATTTGTAATGGCTTATGAGCTTGAATTACAGCAAAAATATGGTTGTTCCATATAACAGGAACACTGAGCACAGTGGAAGGTGCTACTATGGAAGGTGCTGTATTCTTTTTTTGGTATATCCAATGCCAAGCAAAGTAGTATATTACCCTTTAAAGGCCACCTTTTAGAAAAAAATAAGGAATGCACACTTGTTCATAAAAGAAAAAAATTGCATTTATTATTTTTTTGCATTGGAAGCAGTGAAGCATTGTAACCGCCAAGAGTGGATCACGGGTGCAGTGTTCTGGCTCCTGCGAATTCTTCCTCCCGTCCATGTCTGTACCAAGGTGTGAACATTCAGTAAGGAAGAGGAAGAATGAATGGATTACAAGTGCAGTGACATCTCCGCACTTGTATTCCATTAAGTTAAGTTACTCCATTAAGTTACTCTCCTCCACTATTAATGGCCCCAGGCGCTCATAAAACTACTGGAATTCTTCCATTTCATGTACAAGTGAAAACGCTCTGAGTGACTTTAACAAATCGGCTAAAGTCATACTACCACGAGTCTATACGTGCCTATAATGTTATTATCCTCTATTCGATCCATCCATCCCAGTATGCTTGTGCATATAACATATGATTAAGCCACGATTGGCTGATTTGAGAGCGTATCCAGCGCCTTCTACCTCCACTTATGGCAATTCCCCCCCTATGATGCCCTGGGATGTCTTTATTTTGCACTGTAATCTACCGTATAGAGTCGTTATTCTTGAAAAATGTTTTTCATATCTTTGTTTTGTATTTTTGTTTTGTATTGTCTTGTTTCTGTAACATTTAAAAACCGAAAACTAAAGACAAGAGTTTTGTCTAATAAACTTTTAATCTTTAAAAAAAGAACCACAAGTCACAGTGGCTAATGGGACTTATAGCTTCTCCATTAACAGATGTTTCCAGGGATTTCACCAGCCGGTGGGGAGAAGAATCCCACGATTCAGGTGGGGCGAGATTGGGGTGGGAGGGTTGTGATGTGACCATTTTTATGTTGCACCCTAAATATGAATGTAACATGAAACATGGTCCAAAAGGTTAAATTAACCTTTAACTTTTCCATTATTCCAAACTTGTTTGTGATTTGTACACACAAATATGCTTATATACAATATTTTGTGTTTTATTTTAGTAAGACCAGATTTCGCTGGATACAGGAGAGGAGCTCACAGAAAAATGTTCCGGCTTTTGGCCTGGATGGTGTCTACATATCTGAACCTTGTCCCAACTACTGTAATGGTCATGGTGACTGTGTTTCTGGAGTTTGTTTCTGTGACAGAGGATTCACAGGTAAACATTTTATTTATGGATGTATAGCAATATATAATGAAAAGTGTAACAAGGGAAAAGTTACAATCTATCCTATTGGCATGATTTCCTAAAGGAGGGGTTTTTTTCACTTAACTTTATTGTTAACTTTATAGCAAAGAGGATGTGACAGGTCCTCTTTATAGAGACCCCTAATGTCACCTAGGGACCCCCAAAGAAGCTGATGGAGCAGAGATCTGCTTCATCAGCTTCTGAAGCTGGAGAGTGAAACAAGAATGCGGAATTGATGTAATATACATCACTTCCGCATTCTGAGAGCGGAAAGGGGACCGGAGGGAGATCGTGTACTGATCTCCCTCTGATCCTGTCAGAGAGCCACCATGCTGGTCCCGGGCTCGCACCGGCACAGCGGAGCCCAGGACCAGCGGGAGGGGGGAGCCGCGGAGGGGGCGCACTTACCGGCACCTCATACAAGCAATCCGCCGGCTCTATAGGCAGCGGATCGCTTGTATGTAAACAGGCTTCACTGCCTGTTTTTAAATTTTGCCACTTTCCCGCACACGCTTGCTCAGATCCAGAGAGCTCCCGGACGATTTTTTTCAACAGCATGCAAGTCCCCCGCCCCCTTGAGCGTGCATGCTTTCACGTAAACAAATGTCGGATGCGCCTACGTGTGAAAACAATGATGGTGCTACTCATGTTTGGTATCAGGGTGAGAGCAATAATTCTAGGGACAATATTTACGCATATCTTTAAACTGATGAACTGCAGGGGCTTTTAAAACGTCACCTATGGACAATTTGGGGCACAGAATTTTGTCGCAATTTCACGAACTTACACAATTTTTAACCTGGGCAAGTTGGGTATCTATTTACTCGTTGTAACGTCATTGTTTATATTTTACAAAAGAATATTGTGTTTTGGGGCACTAAAATTAACTTAAGTGCATTTTTTACTAATTGTTTGTGTTTGATAAAGTGTTGCACCAATATCGTGCAACGTACAAATTTGCAACTGCCACTATTTTATTTTACAGGGTCTTTGCTTTCAGAACATATATAATGTTTTGGGATTTTAAGTAATTTTCAGGCCTTAAATTAGTATTATAATATGTGTGCAAAAATCGCAAAAAAGGCCTTGGCAGCAAAAGGGTTAAAGAGCACTCCAGGCACAAAATAACACATTAGTGATTTTCTAATGCTATCTAGGAAAACTTTAATTTCTTCACAGCAATGTGAATTATGGCTAACTTCTACAGGAAGCACTGAGTTGCAGTAATTGATAGAACAGTGGTGATTTCTTACAATGACATGTACAAATGAACAGGGGGTAAGACATTATGTACATGATTGTACATTATATGAACGCCTCCACCAAAGATATGGCATGGCAAAGATATTCCTACTATTTGTTCTCTCTTCAAATACTGATACATTGGCAAAAAAAATCTGATCCAATGTAATGTAGAATCCTTAGAAATATATAAAAATTTGTCCTGTTAATTGACACAGGGCCATTGTAACTTTTTACATGTGGATCAAAAGTTCAGCACAAAAATGGGCTGAAAAACTCGGCTTATACTCGAGTATATACGGTACACAGAGTTGTTTGTAATGAGTGCATGAAACATGTAAATTACTTAATTGCTCATTTTTGTTTTACGTTCTTAGAAGATTAAAGTTACCCCTGTATGCCAGGATGTTTTGGATTTTAATATATTCTAAACTTTTTAAAGTCAGAATTACAGTATACACGTTTGTATATTAGATTATTTATGGGGATCTGTTACAGTATGGATAAAACTTATTTTCCAAGCTTCTATAATAGCCTTCTACTTTCTTTTTCTTCTGTCATAACTACCAATTTACTTTTCATTTTAGCTGAACATGGCACATGTGTCTCAAACAGGCCCAATCCAACTGAAATGTTTGACAGATTTGAAGGAAAACTGAGCCAGCTTTGGTATAAAATCACTGGCGGACAGGTGGGCACGGGCTGTGGGACGCTAAGTGATGGTAAATCGTTGTACTTTATTGGGCCTGGAAAGAGAGAAGCACGAACTGCTGCCTTGGATACAACTAACACTAGGTGAGTAAACATCCCATATATTGCTTTATTTTGAACTCATGCTCTATATATACAAGACAGTTTTCTTGCAAAACTAAAGTTTTATGGGAGTTTATTATATGTTCTAGTGGCCATTTTATTTATCCTCTTGTGTTCACTATAAAATAGCTTTTGAAAAAAAAGACTTCTCGATGAACAGTTAATGTTTTAACGGGGGTCATAAAATGTTTTACTGCACTTCCAGAGACAAATTTATATTGAGCTCTTAATAAAAGACATGTTTGTAAGCAACATATTTCCCATCCATCTGAGGGTAAAAAGGCTGAAAAAGCATTTACATTATTGGAAACCATTAAGATACATGTTAACTTTATGATGGTTGTTACATGAATATTGGCGCCTAGCTCTTGTAAATCTCCATATCACATGCCTCCTCGGCACACAAAAAAACTTCATCAGCACAGGTCAGTGAGTAAACATGTAAAATCATTGTTTTCCTGGAAACTGATATAATGAAGTGAGGAAAGACGATTTCCTCAGTAAAAAATGACCAAAATGATGTCAAAATAAGGAAAGATTTATGTACTGTAAGCGGGAAATAGTTACATAAGGCCAGGGAATACTTTACCAGCAAATACAGAAATTGCACGGGATGGATGATCTTATATTAAGGCTGAACAATGTTTTATTTGCCAAAGGATTTGTAATTCTGCCAAGTCAGTATTATGAAGCAGGTACCCCTTTCAGGCAGCACATCTAGGTCCTGGACATCCCTGCATGTTACATTGCAGTTGAGAAATATAGCTTGGTCCGGGACCCATCCCAGTCTGTGACTGGACAATGAAGGACCAGTAGCCCTTTGATCACAGGTCATCTGTGTGCACTCCCCTCCTGTATGCATGTTCAGTTTTACCTTAACATCAGGGTGCAAATCAGTAGAGCCTGGAATGGCTCAGAATTCTTCACCTTCCTCTCCACAGATAAGTGCAACAGTGCATGGGATAAAAGGAAAATACTATCCAGGGATTCAAATAATTATTGTAGTTGTATGTGAAATTCATTTAATAAATAACTGGATTAAATATTTGTTTCTATATACAGTATGTGCCTGGAGTTCAACTCTAAATGTCAAGCACTGACTAGCAGCTTTATAATCCTGGCATTTGCCAGGAGAGACGGTGCATTTGGCAGTAGGCTGCCACAATTTCCTCAAGATTTCTCAAACGTATTCAGTTATTTTATATTAAAACAGCAATATTCACTGTAATTTTTACACATTTATTCCACTCCATTAACATTATTACTTTATTAGACTCAACGGGTTTGATTAGATAAGGGATAGTGTGTCCGTAATATGGTAAAGCTTTTTATTCCTGTTTCAGCACTGTTAGAGGTTCTAGAGTTTCTTATAATTTTATGAAAATCATTGCAATCAAATTAACAATAAAAAGAGAAATTTCACATGTACCATTTAAAGGTATATATCATTACCAGAGAAATACACGAGTTATTAATTTTTATTGTAATGGCAAGGACAAAATGGAGGCCATCATTCTATTATGGACACCAGTAACTGGCTTTAACTTGATAGCAGGTAATATTTGCTATGATATCATGGTGGACTTGTTGTATGTGTGTATCACATCCAAGGGGTATTACTCCTGAGTTGTAATAAAAAGTGTGGATCAATGTATATGCTATAGCTAGCTCTCAAGATAAGCTATTGGATTTATAAGGTGATAGTTCTGAGAGTTATATGGGCAGGATTAAAATGAATAGGAAAGGCTAGGAAACTATACTCAGATTAACTAACATTCAGCATATTGTAGCAAACTGATAATTATCCACATTTTAACTTTTTCTTTAAAGCAAAGCACTATCATGCTTATTCTGTTGTCTAATTATCTGTAAAGTAATGTAAAATTGAATTAGAAAGCAACCTCTGTATTTGGATCAGAAGTGCAAATCATTTTGGCTGTAGTTATGTCTGACATTTATGTGAATATTCACTATAAGATCATTGTAAAGCATCACTGAGTTGTGCTGCATTGTCAGCAAGATCCCTATAGTTAACTGTATCCTTTTCCTCTCAGGTTGGTTCAGTTTTACATACAGATAGGAAGTAGAAACAGTGGTCTGACCTGTAGCAGGCCAAAGGAAAGAAATGAAGGTAAATATTTTCTTTGTATTTATCATGTGCCAAATGCTTGTATTTATTATTTCCATGAAATCCTGTTATCTTTTTTGTTTTTTGTAGTTTCATCTATTTATTTTTAACATTAAGCAGTCTCAGTGGACTTTAAGCATTTTTTTTATAAAATCATGAAAATAGGAATGACAGTCATTTTTACTTCTAGAGATTTTTTAAATTTTTTTTTAGATTGCATGTAAATGCTAATAATATTTATGAGTATGTATTCATAAATAGTAGTTGTCTCCCTAAGAACAATGGTTACAAATACATCTGCCTACTGCCTACAGTGCAGGACCCCACTGCTGTTTCTGTGACTTTCCTAAGGAGGCTGAAGTAACTCACGTACCATCAATGCCATCTTGCTGTTTTCTCAGCTGAGCACCAAGTGCAAAAAACAGTAACCAGTTGCAACCAATCAACATTAATTTTACTGAAGTTGGAACAGCAAAAGATAGATTCTGATTGGTCGGGTTCTGTACCTTAAACCTAGTGCTTGGTCTTTATGGATTAAACTGATATCTATCATACCACATATCATCATAAATGTGTAAAAACAATACTAATTTGATGTAAATAACAATCATGTATTCAATGTATTACTGAATTAAAAGAAGACAATACACATTGATAGTTGTAGCGTGTGTTAATATTGCAAACTTACAATGTCTTTTTCAAAAATTCTACTGTAGCTTTTTCAATGTAAACTTTAAATATTTTTTCCCCAAATTTCCACAGTCAATTTGAATCTGTGTAATATTTTTAACAATAGATATGTGCTGTGTTCCTCCACTGCATTTTTTTTTTAAACCAGCGTAAATAAACATCTCATCCTTATACTAATGTAGTCTCATATGTGTAAACTTTAATGTGCTTTGCTGTCTGTTTTTAAGGTATTATTGTTCAGTATACAAATGACAATGGCATTAGCTGGAATCTATTGCGTGAGCTGGATTTCTTATCTTATCTGGAGCCACAAATAATCTCAATAGAATTACCACGTGATGCAAAGACTTCTACGACAGCATTCCGATGGTGGCAGCCACAGCATGGTGAGCTCTGTAAGAGGCTGTGCCTGGGAAGGGTTGTTCTCTTTTGTTACCTTTTCCAGGCACTCTTCAGTCATTTCCTTGTGCTCCAACATCAACAGTGCTAATGTAAATCAGAAAATATTTAATAGGTGTCGGGAAAACCCAAACTCAGGGGTTTCAATACCATTGACTGCTGAAGCCAAATTGAAAGAGTAAATGTATTTATTGTACATGTTTGCATGGAGAGCAGTACAATACAGAGTATTGGGTTCAAAATTGCTCTGACTGGCTAAGGTCCTAACATAATTATATACGCTCTGAGCTGGGCGGGAACCTGCCTTGCTCTCTAGTGTAAATCTTCTTTCTGGTGGCATCTGTTAAGGTGATGATGACCATTTAGACATGCTATTTATGATTCTTTTAAAGGGACAGCTGTTTTAGACAAGAACCAATTTCCTTGTAAATGGATTTGTAAGTAGCATTCTTGGGTGGGCATGACAAAAAGGAAATGCAGAACGTTAGACAATATTTGATTAAAACTGAATATGTTATAAATAAACTAGTTGCTCCATTTCCCCCTCCTAGGCAATGCTAAAACTTGTAAAAACTATACATACGACAGCGGGGCTCAGAGTAAAAGATTGGTAACTGCTGTGTCCTAAAAAAAATCCTACCCTCTCATGCATTAAAAAAAGCATCAAACACCACCTGTATAATGCTGGTCTAAGTTCTCAAAAAAGTTAAAGATTTTGCCTTTAGCTAAAAAGGATTGAAACTTCCAAATATAACACTAGACACTGCATTGTGTATTTGATGTGTGTTATGACTGGTCCTGTATTGTTAACTATTCAAATTATTCCAGGGAAACAATCAGGCGAGTGGGCATTGGATGATGTCCTCATTGGAATGAACGACAGTTCCCGAACTGGGTTCCAGGACAGATTTGATGGCTCTGTAGACTTGCAAGCAAACTGGTACCGAATCCAGGGAGGCCAAGTAGACATTGACTGTCTGTCCATGGATACTGCCCTTGTGTTTACTGAGAACAAAGGTATGTGTCCTAAAATATGGTTTGTATTGTATAACTAAAATATGGTTTATACTGTATAACTCTTTTGCATCATTGAGGCTTCATACATGGTTCATTGCTTTAATGTATGTCCATACAACATCTGAAAATGCCATTGCATAGACTTGTGTTGGAAGAATTTAGAAACCATTTTTTACAGATCCTTTACAACATTAGCGGAAAAATAAAAATCACCCTTAATCCATTTATGGATTCATAAAAAATTGCATATCTTTTGCATTTTAGTAGAGAAAATGGAGGCAATTTAGGATGTGTGAATGTGTAAGAAATAAGTAATAAGCCATTATTGTAGTATTAGTTTGAATAATAGTGTAGTCAGACAGACTAATAGAAGGTGATTTTTTTTGTTGGATGTTACAGTGTATAGACAGCCTCATGCACATAGCTTTATGCCTTATTACAATATATAAAGACTTTATTCTTGTATTCCTTGCATAATTTTCACTTACATGTCCATCCTATCATTCACCCAGATTATTTAGGGGGTTATTCACAAAGTTTGCCATAGGCAGCCATGTGAATAACCGACCTGAAGTGAAGTGAGCCGAACGCTGTTCGGCTATTCATTTCAGGCTTGTTCAGCTGCTTTCAGCCATACACTGACTTAAATCAGCTGTACATCGGCTTGCTGTGGCTGGGTTCGGGTCGGCCGAACATGCTCAGCATGTTCGGCCGACCCGAAGTGCAGAAGGAGTTCGACTCAGCTGATCCAACATCTGGATCGGCTGAGCTGAACCTCCGGCAGGCTACTCGCTGCTGTTGGGCCTATTCTCATAGAGGCCGAACAGCAGTGAGTGAATAGCCGAATGCCGCCGAGAGGCATTTGGCTCGGCTATTCTGCTCAGTACCTCTGTGGTACCGAGCAGAATATAAAAACTGTAAAAAAAAAGTAAAAAACGATTGGGCAGAGCTAGCAGTGACAGCTAGCTCCGCCCAACTGTTTTCTATTGGCCGGGACTAGCTGTCATTACAATGAGAGCTTGTCAGAGCCAGCGGTGATATCAAAGGCAGCTCCACTAAGCTCATATTGTAATGACAGATCAGCTAGGTAACCAGGGACGCTGTTCTGTCATTACAGTGAGAGCTTAGCAGAGCTGGCTTTGATATCACCGCCGCCTCCGACAAGCTCTAATGACAGTTCAGCGTCCCCTGGTCACTAGGTAACCAGGGGACGCTGAACTGTCATTACACACTGAGAACTCGGCAGAGCCGTCTTGTTCTCAGTGTAATGACAAATCAGCGTCCTTGGTTACCCGGTAACCAGGGGACGCTGATCTGTCTCCGCATGCAAGTGGCCGGAGCCATCCGTGAGATGACGGCTGGCTCCGCCCAGGTGTCAGCAGCAGGCTGTCGGACCTACCAAAAGTGGTCGAAGGAAGGACAGCCGGTGAACCGGCGACATAGTTATGGTTGGCCAAGACTCAATGATACACATGGGGAGGGACAGTGGCGGACCTAAGGAACAAAGGGCCCTGGTAGAGAGGGGGAGGGGGGGCAATGTATATAGAGAGGGGGGAGGGGAGGTAATGTATATAGAGAGGGGGAAGGGGGGCAATGTATATAGAGAGGTGCCCTCTCTGTATACATTACCTCCCTCTCGCACCCTCTGCCTCTCCCGCTCACAGCCGACAAACCCAGCTGAGTGGGCGGGGACCGGGCAGTAGCGCGCTGTGATTGGCGGAGGGTTGCCGTGGAAATAGAATGCTGACCCGGCACGGACTAAGCATTCTATCGCCATGGCAACCATCAGTATCCGGCGGCCGGCGGGCCCTCCATCTCTGCGCCGGGAGAACGGATGATCCGACACTCTCGGCGCAGAGATGGGGGGCCCACTGGCCGCTGGGTACCGATCCGCTGGGACTGTGCTGGGCCCCCTAGAGGCCCTGGTGCGCCGGCACCGCCTGCATCAACGGTAGTTCCGCCACTGGGGAGGGAAGGCTGGCTTTATAGTCCGATCTAATGGAAGAGCTACTATAGATCAAATTGCTGAAAAAGATTTTAAGTCTGGCCCTAAGTACAAGTGTACAAGTGTTCTAATGTGGATCATGTAAAATAGTTTTTCTATCTTCTGATTTTGAAGAACAATGAAAATTACAAGAGGATTTCTAATGCATTGTTATTAATTTATACTACAGGAAAGCCTCGATATGCAGAGACATGGGATTTCCATGTGATGCCATCCAGTTCTCTACAGTTTGAATTGAGCATGGGCTGTAGTAAGCCATTTACTGATTCTCACACAGTTCAGTTACAATACTCACTAAACAATGGAAGAGACTGGCACCAGGTTACTGAGGAGTGTGTACCACCAAGTATTGGATGTTTGCATTATACAGAGAGCTCTGTGTACTCATCTGAGAGGTTCCAGAATTGGAAGAGAGTTACCGTATATCTACCACCATCAACATTGTAAGTGTACAGATGTTTTATAACTCATCGAACAGACTGGTGAATTTAGTTTTTTTTTAGTGCATTTAAAATAAACACTTAAAATGGATCACTTTGAGTTAAATAATCTCATTAATATGTAGTAATATGCTAAAAATGTTGTTTCTCTTAATAATTATGTGTCTACATGAATGTCATATTTACACATTACATGTGCAAGCTCTCCTTCCTGCTTTCCAGTGCTATACAATGATTGTGCTTTATTGTACCTTCCCACAATGCAAGTCTGCGAGTCACCAAATATATTTAAACAATCCTGTGTAAAAATCTGTATTTTTAATGCAATAAAAATCATGGAAGAGTGAGCAAGTATAATGCAGAAGTCGCATAAAAGATGTCTTGGATGCATATATCAGTTCATGTTCTGATGAACATTTTTTAATTTTACATGATTTTTTAGTACATTAACTAAAATCCAAGCACTTAACACTTTGTTTAGTTGGCCTGTAGATGTATACAGTACATAAAATAATATCCCTGGATTAACTTGCCTCCTATAACATTTGCTTGTTTAGTCCTAGGATTTTAATTTTCAAACGCTGTACACATTTCAGTAAAATAAAATGCACTATGTGATACTGAAACAAGATTGAATAACACACTTGTACATAAACACTTTGAGGATCACTTGAAATCAGTTGTTAATATATATAAATTAAGGACTCTGTGGATTTGTAATCATTTGACTTCATACAAATCGTATGTAATTTGTTTCTACTGGACAAGTCTTAGCTTAAAGGGTTTCTAAACCCTGAGGTTTTTTTTGCATATGTCTACTGCTAGCGAGCAGTAGATGTATGCAAAAAGTTTTTAAAAAACAAAAACGCTTTAACAGTGGTTTAAACTTACCTGTGTCTTTCCGGCGCGCTCCCGTCCGCAAATGTGAAAATTCTCGGGCGGCTGCAAAGGATCTTGGGGCGCGCGCATGCGCAGTTCACATTTTCGGCCGGGACGCGTGAAGGGACCCAAAGTAAGTCTTTGGACGCGTGCACCCTCATGCAGACACCGTGGGACAGGAAGTGCCAGCAAGCCCAGAGGAGTCAGCGCTGGATCGGACACCCACCGCAGCGCTGCAGAGAAGGCTGAAAACATCAGGAAAGATGAAGAAGATCGGATTAAGAGACATAATTTAAGGTAAGTGCTTTAATTAACATTGGGGGAAGGGTGAAAAAAGTTGCCTTTAATGTCTACATATTAAAAATGTACCAAAAGCAAATAAATTATTGACTATTCACTCATGCAGTATTGATTATAAACTGCTATATAACTGTGCACTGTAAAATGGATGTGCTTGGATTTTATCACAGCTCTCCAAGGACTCGCTTCAGATGGATACAGAGTAGCTATGGACCTGGTACTGATTCATGGGCCATTGATAACATTATTCTTTCCTCTGGATGCCCTTGGATGTGTTCAGGACATGGTGTGTGTAATTCAGGGCACTGTGTGTGAGTATTAACACTTTTATACAATAGTTGTACATAACAAATTACATTTGGGGCAGTTGATATATTTATTAATATTATGATTATATTATCTACTGCTAATGGTGGAACACATTTTAGAAAATTGTTCAGAGCACCAAAGCTTCACCCAGGCATTCCCAAATATTTATTAAAACTGAACTCCAGGCAGACATCAAATTACATAGATGTAAAATATATACGGTAGCTGTTTACCTAACAAAGGATTTTACTTCATTCAGTCCTGACATGTGCACAGCCAGAAGGATGACGCCACTTTTTCTGTTAAAGTTAAGAATACAGTGGTGTCATCTCTCCGCTCCCAGCCTGTTAACAGTGAAGAAGCAGCAGCAGACTAGTTAAGTTATCTCTCTACTCAATTTGCTCTTCTCCAACCAGTTTGTTACTTGTCAAAATATTTGCATGCAGCATACATGATTGGCTCCCACTGCTGCTGTACAGGGGGAAAATAATACTCTTAAAATAATGCCATATCCAAGTCCCTAAACTGGTTGCATTGTAAACAACTTTTTATTAATTTATTAATGAACACAGAGGTGTACTAATTTGTGTCTTTTATATCTGCCTGGAATTCTTCTGCGCCACTTCAATATTTTGAGATGTGGATTGTCTGAAGTTGTATTACTTTCAGTGCTCAATTTGTTGCTGTAGTAATGACGTAGTAATTGAATAACTAAAGATGATAGCCAGTTTAAAAAAAGTTTTTTTAACCACCTGCTGTCCGGCCGTCATTCAACGGCTTCTTGAGGGCGGTGGGCACGAGCGGGAAACCGGCTTTGAATGTAAACAGTCAGCGATGGCTGTTTACATACAAGCGTTCGGGTGTCTGTAGAGACGCCCGATCGCTTGTAATATGCGGTCGGGTGTGCGCCCCTCCTCCGTCGCCGCCGCTGCTGGCGATCCCGGGCTCCGCTGTTCCCAGTGTGAGCCCGGGACCAGCACAGCAGCTCTGTGGCCGGAGATCAAACTGAGCTCAGTACACGAGTCATCTCCTCTTCTGAATGCAGGCAGTGATGTGTATTACATCACTGCCTGCATTCAGTGTCTCTCTCTGGTACAGAAACCGGAGAGAAGCTGGTGAAGCAGTATTAATGAACACAGAGGTGTACTAATTTGTGTCTTTTATATCTGCCTGGAATTCTTCTGCGCCACTTCAATATTTTGAGATGTGGATTGTCTGAAGTTGTATTACTTTCAGTGCTCAATTTGTTGCTGTAGTAATGACGTAGTAATTGAATAACTAAAGATGATAGCCAGTTTAAAAAAAGTTTTTTTAACCACCTGCTGTCCGGCCGTCATTCAACGGCTTCTTGAGGGCGGTGGGCACGAGCGGGAAACCGGCTTTGAATGTAAACAGTCAGCGATGGCTGTTTACATACAAGCGTTCGGGTGTCTGTAGAGACGCCCGATCGCTTGTAATATGCGGTCGGGTGTGCGCCCCTCCTCCGTCGCCGCCGCTGCTGGCGATCCCGGGCTCCGCTGTTCCCAGTGTGAGCCCGGGACCAGCACAGCAGCTCTGTGGCCGGAGATCAAACTGAGCTCAGTACACGAGTCATCTCCTCTTCTGAATGCAGGCAGTGATGTGTATTACATCACTGCCTGCATTCAGTGTCTCTCTCTGGTACAGAAACCGGAGAGAAGCTGGTGAAGCAGGTCTCTGCTTCATCAGCTTCTCTGGGGGTCCCAAGGTGACATCAGGGGTCTTAGAGACCCCTGATGTCTCCATAAAGAGGACCTGTCACTGCAAATTGCCCCCTATGTTATAGCAATAAAGTGCAGTGAAAAGAAAAAAGGTTTCAAAAAATTTGTTCTGGTAGGAGTCTCCACCATCTGGTCCATGAAATTGTCACATACAGCCGCGAACGTCGGAGTGAGAGCAATAATTCTGGGGTCATTAATCACGGATAGCAATAAACTGATGGGTGGTAAAAGCTTTTAAAGCGTCGGCTATAGTCAATTTTGAGTATGGTAGTTTTATGCGAATTTAACCGGGTGCACGCAATTTTAAAGCTTAACATGTTTGGTGTCTATTTACCCGACGTAACACCGACTTTTATATTTTACCAAAAAATTGGGTAATAATAAATGTTTTATAACATAACGTAGGGAGAACATGTTTTTTTTTTCAAAAGTTTCGGTACTTTTTTCATTATATAGTAAAAAAACAACCCCGTAGTGGTGATTAAATACCACCAAAAGAAAGCTCTATCTGTCCCCAAGAAATGGTATAAAATTCATTTCAGTGCAGCGTTGCATGACGGAATAAATGTCAGTGAAAGTACCACAGCGCTGAACACTGAAAAATGGCCTGGACAGGAAGGGGGTATAAACACCCCGGTCAGCAAGTGGTTAAAGTAGTATTAAACTCCCATACTTTTTTCTATTAATTAATTCAGATCTAACAAATATACATTGCCCAGCAAAGTATTTTTTTTTAAATATTTGCCTAACAACTAAAAGTCATCATGTTTCTGACTCCAACTCTGTGAGCTCTCCTACAGTGTACTTCCTGTCCAGTACAAGATCACAAGGTCTCCAGCAGCTAGTAGCTTGGAACAGGGAGGAGGGAAGGAGGATTGGGGGACTTACCCTACTGGCTGCATTGTAGATGGGTGGTTGCAAATCTGCCTAAGAGCTTCCAAAAAACATTTTCACAGGAGCTCCTGTTCCAAAATAAATATGTAAAGATTATTCTGTCTTTTTGCTATATCATGTAACCCCCTGTACTTTATTTATTTGTTCAAGCAGACCTAAAATTCTTTTTGTAATGCAAACCCTCTGAAATTTTAATTTAAAAATTGTTCGTGAGGGCATACTTGTAAATCTGCCTTACCGTTTCTATTATCCATATTTCATATTGTCCATATGCCATCATTCCTAATCATTAACAGCTAAAATGGCAAACCATATAACACAAGCCGAGGGTGTCAGCTTTTATTATTAATAATAATGAGGATAATCACTAGATGGGGACCTGATGGAGAACTGCAGGTCCCCCTCTGCTGATTGACAGCAGCAGTGGGCGGGTGCAATAGCTAGTTTGCTATTGCAAAGTGAAATAGCCAATAGGAATGTAACTATGCATTCCAATGCTGATTTATTTATTTTTTTCTGACTTACGGCGGCCAGGGCTCCGATGTCAGAAATAAAAAATAAAAACCGATCGCAGCGACAGGTTTACTCTGCTCGATCGAGCAGATTAAACCTTTCCGGGAGAAAGTGTTTCTCTCCCGGGCGGCTGGGAGCCGCTATCTAATAGCGGGAGACTCCCGGCGACCCCTGGCAAATTGTCATTCGACCCCCGAAGGGGTGCCGACCCACAGGTTGAGAACCGCTGCATTAGTGGGATATGATGAAGGGGTCCTACCATTGGAGGGAAGTGATGTCATCATTCCTTCATAGGAAGTTCTCTGTGAAAACTAGTTTTTTATTCTTTGCCAGGAATAGGGCATGTAAAAGGGCAGTTCTATCCCCACCCTAAAATTCCCTATCTACAGGCTTTTTTAGCCACTTGTCACTTTTTTTTTTTTTAAATACAGCTGTCTATCATATAAGAAGGGAGAGCACAGGGTGGAACAGGGAGAATCCACAATGTTCTGTGCAGTTATTGTCTCTGTTTCTTATGCCAGTATAGTAGCATAATGACATACTAAGAGGGAGGTGTAGAAAGCCTATGACCTCTGAGCTGCTCATCCAATAGAGCTGAAGCCAACAGGTCATAAAGAATTCCAGGTCCTGCATTGTGCATGCACAGCAGCTCAAATACCTTCTGTAAAAGCCACGATACACACAGGGGTCTATTTATAAATATTTTTACACAAGATTCACACAACCTTCACCAAAGATTCACACATTTTCCTAATTGACTGCCACTGGTAAAATGTGTGCATCCTGGGTGAAAGTTGTGTGATAACATTTATAAATAGACCCCATCATTTTACAAGCGTACGTGCATGTACTATTTTTATCTTGTAAGAATAAAAATTGTAAGAAAAAATCTGTTAAGAATGTAAGAATGTTTGCCTGAAAAAAATCTTCAGTAGTGCAGCTAATAATATTAATGCTTGCAATATTCCAGGTGTGACAGAGGTTTCGGTGGCGCATACTGCGTCCCAGTTACACCTTTACCATCCATTCTGAAAGATGACTTCAACAGTAGTCTCCATCCTGACCTGTGGCCTGAGGTGTATGGGGCAGAGCGGGGAAATTTAAATGGAGAAATAATTAAATCTGGAACAGCACTTATCTTTAAAGGGGTAAAGCCTTACTTTTAAACTTCACAACTGACATTTATATGTAATAAAGTCTAAATCATTGGCTGTATTTTTGTTACATTATATTATGATTTATCATCATTTTATAGCCAAGACTAGACAAACTAACCAAGATTTTATGTTATATGAGCCCAGATCATATTTGTATGAAAGCTGATCAAAATTAAGGTATATTACCCCTGTTTGAAGCAGTAATACTACAGCAGGTCTTTTACAGAAGTCCTAACACTAAATATTTATTATGAAATGTTCTGGTTTCTTGATACTATATTGTGCCAGCACCTCAACTTATCTTCATTGTAGGCATGTACTGTGTCAAATGTCAACTTTTTGTAATTTCATGTGATTTATTTTCAGGAAGGATCCAGAATGCTTGTTTCAAGAGATCTTGACTGTACACATACATTGTACATCCAGTTTTCATTTAAATTCATTACCAAAGGTAGGTTTTATAGAAAAAACACTCAGAGGTAATGAAATATAATTGGATTTTTTTCATAAAACCTCAGTGTGACTCATTTGTAAAACCTGAGCAAAATAAAACATCTGTACTTTTCACTGGAGTCTTACAGATGTGATGGACAGATGGCAGATGGCAACCATTTAATTCATTTTGACATGAGTATGCTAATTAGTAAACCACAGGTTCTCCAGGGTACAGTATATCAGAGAGGGATATTGGTGCAGTTCTTTTGTTGAAGGCACTGGCTATCATTGGCAGGTAATCTACCCATATTTAAAGCTGAACTCCAGCCTTCCCTTTAACAGTGACGTACTTAAATAGCTTTCTTTGATTTTAATGATTGCTGTGAGCTTCTCACAGTGTGCATTAGAAGTTGCAGCAAGTCAGATAGTGCCTGCCTTATTTCCTGGCTGGAGGATGTGAGCATCAATTTTCTCCAGCTGAAATGTCCTCGCCCACACCCTCCCACTTTCATTTATTGGATTTTAGTTCTTACAATTATAGGGCTCAGCGTCATATGTAGGTTTTACCTAGGGTGGTCTGCTGTTTTCAGGAAGCTAAGTACAGGCCCTCCTGATCTGCCAGCATTGCATAGGGAAGCACAGAGAACAAGCAATTACATCACTGGTTTTAAGATAAGGTATGTAATGTAAACAAATTATTTTGTAAATGTTGTTAGCATGTTGATGAGGAGGGAAGGATGAACCAGGGGAGGCAAAATAAAAGCAGATTAAATGTCAGCTTTTGGGAGTCATTTTAGTATTTTCAAACATACACAATCAATCTTAGTAGAATACAGTGACAATTTATAGCAAAATAAGTTGCATTTATTTATTTGCATTTTCTATATTTTAGATTTTTGCATAAAAATTTTAAGCATGGGAGCCATTTGTGTACAGCTAGAATGGAGCATAGTTCAGCCTAGAGCATGCCTAAGTATATACAGCGTTTGATCCCTGAAGACCTGGATGTCAGTTTTGGTCACAATCAGAATGTATGGGATATATCCTGATTTAGGTCCTGTATCCAGTGAACTTTCTGATTGTGACTAAATTTGGCGCAGTGTCTTTGGAGACCGCCTTCCATATGTTCGCTGTCCACAGAAAATTCTGTCCATCCTAATGTGTTCTGAAAATAGATGCAAGTAGTTTTTCCTAACGTCTTCAAAGCAAAAGATATATTTTATTTTACAAATATACATGATCATTACATTAACCTGATTTACATTGATGAGCCAACAAAATTTTAAACTAGGCACCTTCAAACTTGTTGAATACTTATGATTTTGTCCATTGTAAGGTTGATCTATGGGTAAAAAAATATATATTTTGAATAGAGTAGGGAAGGGTTAAACCCCCTGGCAGGTTTTTATTCCTTTCTGTGTCCCTGGGGAAGATTCACCCTCTCCTCCAGTCCTGGTGACTACACAGAAAGTGACTGGAAATCTCCCCACAGGTTCACACTTTGGTCCCTTCCCTACTCCACTGAAAAAGGTGGTTTTGTTGCTATTTGTGTCCCACTTGGAGAGAGCAATATACATTTTTTACAGGTTCTTACCCTTCCCCACCAGACTCAAAGCTAAATAAGAAAAACGTTTACTTGATTTTCACTTGAAGCATTTTAAAAATATACTTTATAATAGTAAGCAAATGTACCCACATATGTTTCCATTTTAATAATATATTTACTGATCTTTTATATTTGTACTTTTACTTATTTTAGGAGTTCCAGAGAGGTCACACTCCATTCTTCTTCAGTTCTCAGTCACAGGAGGCATCACATGGCATCTCATGGATGAATTTTATTTTACTCAAACGACTGATGTCTTGTTTGTCAATGTTCCTTTACCAGCAGCAGCTCAAACCAATGCCACCAGGTTTAGGCTCTGGCAGCCTTACCACAATGGTATGGACTACTTTTTTAAAAATGTTCTTTAAAGCTGAACGGCAGGCACAAAATGTTTTATCTAAATATATTCCTTAATATCCCTAAAGGATATAAATCCACTTTGTGTGCATCAAATGCTTTGGCAAACACAGTTATTACCTTGAAATACTAGCAGTGACATCCTCAGTGTGCTTGCGCATATAGTAGAACTGTAGGAGAGACCCAAAATACCCACCCACTACAAGATGCCTGATTAGAACTATTGGGGCGAGGCAGATATAAGACCTTTCACCCTGCACCCCAGCAGTGACCAGTCTTTATTACCAGTCCCCTTACACTAGTGGTCAGTGGAGAAGGAACCCTTACACTACTAGAGGTTAGTTGAGAAGAGCCCCTTACATTGTTGGTCAGTGGGAGATATGTCCCCTTAGATTGGTAGTTATTGGTATGAAGAGACCCCTTACACTGCGGGTCAGTGGGAAGAATTACCTACTACATTGGTGGTCATTCAAAAGAATGCTCCCTTACATTGGTGGTCATTGTGAAGAATGCAAACAGAAAGCAAAAAGGATGCTCATAGCAAGCATACTGCAGAGTGCTCTGTAGAACAGCATAATGCTTAGAAGCTAAACTGTTTAGATTTAGTCAATAAGATTCTATGCCTTGGCTGTCGCATATAGACAGCATTTCCAGCACCCTTATCTATTGCACCTTAACAACCTGATTTTGATTTAAATATATTGATTAATCACATTAATCCCTACCCCTGAGAGCTTGCCATCCAATGCCCTTACCACAGTTACACAAGCAAACACGTGCATCAGGATCGATTATAACCAAGAGGAAACACACAGAAATATGAAAGGCACATAAAATGTCTGTACATATAGTGGCCATGATAGAAACCTAATCCTGTACCCAAATTCTGTAAGGCAACAGCACTTACCAATATCAATATTTTTCCACGTCTTTAAGTATATACGCAGGCCTGTGCATAAATGTAATCATGCACTTGAGAGAATTCCCTTTGAAATACTAAAACTAAATGTTATCATTGTTTTCAAAAGAAACAGAATGCTCAGATGTTACTTGCTGTAAGAATGTGCAGCATGTGAGGATTATGAGATGAGCTGGTCAATACTTTTTTGTCATTTGTCCTTTACTGTCACAGGGAAAAGAGACGAAATATGGATCATAGAAGACGTTGTAATTGATGGAAATAATGTACGCAATCCTTCTATCTTAATGGATACATTTGATTATGGTCCCAATGAAGATAACTGGTTTTTCTACCCTGGTGGAAATATTGGTCTCTACTGCCCATACTCTTCCAAAGGGGCGCCGTAAGTCAGCATGGTTGTTATTTATCACATTTTATATGTCAGATGTTACCTCAATACTTCATATTTTAATGTCAATATCAGAGGTTTTTTTAACAACATATGCAACTAAAAAAATAAAAAGGTCAATGAATCTTGTGACCTTCCAGATGCTAGATAGTTGTAAATCTTTAAACTAAGATTTGACTTTAGACAGACCACGCCTATTCACCAGCTCTACTTTGTATGCTTTTGTAATATAATGTATAACTGCTGTCTCCCTGATTTCATTGCTGCAGGAGTAGGAATAATAATATTAATAATAATAATGTTGCACTTGTACAGACCACTGTCACGTAACTCTCCTGCTTAGTTTTTAAGCTTTTTGGGCTCTTGCAGCATCTAGGCATCGGGACCAGGCTAAGATCAAGGACTCTGCACTAACCGCAGCAGAAACACTGTACAACATTTTGCAGTACTTTGTTCTTTTAGCAAGCAAAGATAGCCTACTAAATATGTTTCTTACTTATAATGAAAGCAGAAATCTCAGTGGTATACATCTACACATATATGCTGAAGCCTTTGTATATGCTGAAGCCTTTATGTGTGTTCTACAGTTCTACTCTGATCTAAGCGAAGAAAATCGATGCAGGAGTCTTAATATTCACATTTTATTTGACTATCCTTCTCACTGTAAAGTTGCATGACTCTGCTATATATTTTCTTATTTGTTCTCTGCTTTGAAAATGTAATAAAAACATTGAAAACAAAAAAATCAATTGGTCAGCCAATAAAAGAGAGCTGGTGCTTTTCTAATACAATATCTTTGTATTGCTTACTATCTTATTATAGACATAAATTAAAACAGCCAGTATAAAATGTTAAAGCTGGAATAGATTTTTAGTTTTCCATGTATTTGTAATATTTGTCATATATCTATGAGATGCTATTGAACTGTATCTTTAGTTTGTAACCTTAGTCCAGTGTGAAGTAACTTCAATACTGAAGATGTTTGTTTGATGACAGGGAGGAAGATTCTGCCATGGTTTTTGTTTCAAATGAAGTAGGAGAACATTCTATTACTACAAGAGATCTAGATGTGAATGAAAACACTATCATTCAGTTTGAGGTAAACTAAATTTCTCTATTTATCCAGCAAACATTTCTGTATTTACATTTTAGTATAATATGTCCAAATCTAATATAAATATAGTTTTATTCCAATGTACACCTTTTTGTTACTTGAACAAATAACTCTTTACTAAGTTATGGCACCTTGCCTCGAAATGTATGCAGTATTTACAGTATGCACCTGTCATTTAATATACCTGGCTTCACTATGGTCAGACCTAGATGTTTTTCACATTCTTTTATAACCATTGCTCTTGTTTCATCCAGATTAATGTGGGCTGCACAACGGACAGTAATTCTGATGATCCAGTGAGACTGGAGTTCTCTCGGGATTTTGGTGCCACATGGCATTTGCTTCTCCCGCTGTGCTACAGCAGTAGCAGCCATGTCAATTCTCTGTGCACCACAGAGCATCACCCTAGTAGCACCTACTATGCTGGAACAACACAAGGCTGGAGGAGAGAAGTCATAAATTTTGGAAAACTGCATCTTTGTGGGTAAGAAGCATAGCTGGCTAGCTTAGGGTGTATGTTTATTTTCATTTGCATGCACTTAAATAATAGCAAAATGTAAGAAAATTGGAACAAATGCCAGCCTAAGATATTGCAATAAATTCTAATCCCATTTTATTCATTTGACCTTGCTGATGGAAATGGCCAAAAAATACTGTATCAGCTCACTAACAGGTCACCAGATAGCACCTACAGTGCAGATGTAATGCAATATACTGAATTTTTTTTACATTTATTCTATTGTCATAAATAGTAGGGTGATATACTTTTTAAGATCAAAGAAAAAAATCTGTATAATGTTTTACACAATAATGAAACATCCATAACTGTGACTTACATAAATAAGACATAAATATAATGACATGACTAAAATTAAGATTCAAATCTATGACCTTTGCTTAAAATTACATTTGTCTCCACTTTACATGCCACTGCACTTACACCCACCTCTTTGCTCACCACCACTGTAATTTATTAAAACATGACAGATTGTTTTATTGCAATAAATTATCTACATAATTCTGAATTACCCCCGAGAGAAAAATCCAGTTATGGTTGGCGTTTGAGAATGGATTACTAGATACAAAAATTTGAATAAAGCTGAGCAAAGAATGAAGTACCTTTGTCATATTTGGAATGATGGCAACCATTACTGCAAAGCTTACCTGCAGCATTCAGTAGGAGACCCTGACCATGTGCCATTGGTACAAGATTCTAGCAACATCCTTGACACCAGTTTATATTTCATATCAATGGGTAGCCTAAATCTTCTAGCTAGGTTTGTGTTAGTTGTGACACATTGTTTGCATATAAGATATTTTACTATCTTGTTTACTTAATATTCTTGAATACACATGCCACTAGTAATGTAAAGAGTGTGGCAGGCATTTTAATTGTAATATTCAAAATATATGCAGCAAAAAATTTTAACTTACATTTTTTCTGTTCCTCTGAAGATCTATTCGGTTCCGGTGGTATCAAGGATTTTACCCAACTCCAATGAAGCCTGTAACATGGGCCATTGATAACATTTATATTGGTCCTCAGTGTGAGGAAATGTGCAATGGCCATGGAAGTTGTGTCAATGGCACCAAATGTATCTGTGACCCTGAATACTCTGGCCCCACATGCAAAGTCAGCACTAAGAATCCCGACTTCCTCAAGGATGACTTTGAAGGTGATCTTGTAGTAACCAAATACTGTTTTCTTTCGTAGTTCTATATTGTCTCCGTTTTATCATGTGATTTATTTACTTTAAGTGTAAAAATATGAATATTCATCATTCTGTATGTGACAGGCACAAAACATGTATTAAGTTAGCAATAAATGTAGTTAACATGACTGTGCCACATCCATAGTACTGCATACCACAAAGGTTATAATGGAAAAGAAAATAGGCTGAATATAATGTATTTTATCTTAAACTGTTTTTCATTCTCACTGAACAAATGGAAAACCCCTTCACCCAGGAATCCTACACAGGTCCTTAGATACTAGCCAATAAGATGATTAAAAATATACTAATGGGAGTCTTTCCAGTTATCTTTACTGTATAGCATATATGCTGATGCAAAGTATTGCTTAATCTCTCAGAAACAAGATGTTAAATGAACACTGCTCTACAGATTGAATTTGCCTGTTTCTATTAATTACTAGTAAGAAATAGGAAATGGATTGATGAGTTTGGGATCTAGAAGATCAGGTGCTTGGTGTTTCTATCCATAATCCTTGGGCAGATGTCTGCGTGAGTCTATAAGAGGTCTCTGTGGGCTTTAAGCTTCAGCCAGAGGGAACATATTTAGTTTTGTCAATGCATCTTACTTTGTTTATTATGGCTGTCATTGACAAGTTGCTACATTATGGCAATTTATCTGGCCTAGAGCAGTTTTTTGGTGATGCATGCAGAAGCACATATTTGGTGATATTACAACCATTAGTCAAATGGTCATTTTATATTTATATATATCTATATATATATATCTATATCTATATATATGTATAGATTCTGTCACTAACACAGCACCGCAGCGGCTATGAGGGGAAATGCGGCGCGGCCGCTGCTGAGCTGTGTCTGTGACAGCCAGCACCCCCCACATGCCATAGTGACCCAGGCCGGGCCCCCCTGTGCCCGGGCCCCATAGCGGCCGCCTGGGTCGCTATGGCGATTGTTACGCCACTGGAGCTTTAGGCCTTGTTCACACCAAGCGCGTTCCAGGAGCAGAGCAGAGCAGTTACAGATCGGAGCAAAACTGCGTCCAATGTATTCCAATTGTATTTTTAGCTCCAGTTCACATCTCAGCGTTCCGTTCCAGAGCAGGTAAAAAAAACTGCAGCAGGCCCCATTTTACCTGCTCTAAAACAGCGCGGGACGCATCAAAAACGCGGCCAAAAACGTGGCACAACTCACTGCACTGCGTGTGCAGAAACTCATGCAGATCTGCTCTGCATTTGGCCTAAACTTGCATTTTTGGATGGGTCGGCAAACTGTGTTCATAGACAGTGATTTTTTAAAGTACAGATGTTCCTCACTTACCGACTTACCTGTTTTGCGACCACTCGCACTTACGACGGAGCGCCGATCGACCTCCGACCTTGCGCGTCAGCGTCAGTGCGCCGTGTCGCCGGCGGAAGTGGTGTCCTCCGATCTTCATTGCGGGTCCTGGTAAGTATTTTCATTGCCTGATGTACAGTACACTGTTCGTTACTGTACATCGGCAACGCTATACAGTACTGTACTAATGCAGTACAGTACTGTATAGAGTTCCTCACTTAACGACCAATCCGTTTAACGACCTGGTCGTAGGAACGGAACTCGGTCGTTAAGTGAGGAATACCTGTATTCCTGAGCCCATTCAGTGATGTCCATCACAGAATCATGACTGTTTTTAATGCAGTGCTGTCTGAGGGCCCGAAGATCACACCCATCCAATATTCCGTTTTGGCCTTGCACACAGAGATTTCTCCAGATTCCCTGAATCTTTTGATGATATTATGTACTGTAGATGATGATATATTTAAAGTCTTTGAAATTTTACATTGGGGAACATTATTCTGAAGTTGTTTGACAACTTTTAGACACAGATTTTCACAGATTGGTGAACCTCTGCCCATCTTTACTTTTGGGACACTCTGACTCTCGAAGATGCTCTTTTTATACCCAATAATGTTACTGACCTGTTGCCTGTTCCCCAATTAGTTGTAAATGTTTTTCCAGCTTTTCCTTGTTACTACAACTTACTTTGCCTTTTTTTTGTTGCCCTGTCCCAACTTTTTTGAGACGTGTTGCTGCCATTAATTTCAAAATGTCCTTATTTTTTTCTTAAAATTGTACATTTTCTCAGCTTAAACATTTGATATATTTTCTATTTTCAATTGTGAATAAAATATGGGTTTATGAGAGTTGCAAATAATTGCATGTGGACATTTTTGGAACTGGGGATTTCAGTTTAGTTATTGGTCCAGTGAGATACATTCATAAAAGTCAGAAACTGCCCTTTTTTAGTTCCTAAGAACGGATATAAATGTGGGAGAATTGTGCGTTGAATCTTCCTTTTATATTCTTGCCAAGAGACCCAAAAGCATCCATATATTGATATGCCACCTAGGACTCACCAAAAAGGGCAAAGATAGAGAAATAATATACTTATATTTCTAGCACACTTTAAAATATAGATGTCAGCTCAGTACTAATATACTAAAAGGGCAAAGGCCAAGTGATCAAAACTTTGTTTTATATTTCTATACATATATATATATACTCGCACACATATTGAAAATTTATGGTACATATGGGGCCATGATATGGGGGCAGAAAGTGCAGCTGCGGTATACAACAGCATTTAAGAGTGCAGGATCCTCTGAGAGCAGTCATAAGACTCAACTGTGGAGCTCATGTACAGCCGTTTCTAGTTTCTATTCAAGTGCATTTAGTTTGCTCTACAGTCCAATGGCAGTCCAAGTGCAAACCATACATAATGCAGACAGTTTTCTGCCATCAATAAATAATGTTATAATTTTCACAGTAATAATTATGTAATATAACTGCTGCCAAATGGGGTGGGACATGAACAGAAGAGCTTCTTCATTCATGTGTTATTAGGGTGGCATGATGATGACCTTTAAATAGATTAGATTTGAGAAATGTGTAAGACAGATGCCAAATATGGTTATGTTCATAATGTCTAGGCTCCTAATGCTGGTATTCAGAGAAAGTTAATGATGTGGTAAAATGTCTCCCATTGTTTTTATTTTACTGGTCAGGACACTTTTAATTAGATGGTCTTTAATGTTGCCCTGTGTATCACTTAAGGCATCCAATTAGAGGAAGTTGTAGCAGAAGTGGTCTCAGATTACACTTTAACTTAATGGTCATATTGACTCGGGTATGTTAGATGGCCAGCAGGGAGCCATTAATCAGTGTAAGTATCTTGAAAACCCCACACTTCATCAAGTTTTCTCTGTGTCTCCTCAGGTCAATTAGAATCAGATAGATTCCTCCTAGTAAGTGGTGGAAAACCTTCCAGGAAATGTGGAATTCTATCCAGCGGAAACAATCTCTTCTTTAGTGATGAAGGCCTTAGAATGCTCATGACGAGAGATCTAGATTTATCTTTAGCTCGGTAAGAGGAACATGTTCATCTGTATTTACAAAGCACCTTTCATCTATCCTCATGAATGACAGAAAAAAGCATGAAACTATTATTTTATGTTATGGCAATCTTTTCTAGCCCCATACAGCCACTGGTCACTGTGCATACAAAGATACCTGATAAACCCAATTGTAAGAGATCTGTGTTATATTAGCATATATGAGTTTTTAACAAACTGATTGTACCAGTTTAATTTTAAAATACTGTATATTGCCAATCTTTTTAGGAAACTAAAAAAATATAGAAAAGTATTGGGAAACAGCAATTTACACCAAATGATTGATTATCTGTATTATACACCAAAAGTGAAACATGTACCTTACTTGTATATCACTCGGCTGTAGATCCTCAAATTATCTCTGTGTGTGTTGTAAGTAGCCACTGCTGCAAGCTCGCTCCTTTGATGGACTACAATCTAAATAGAAATGAGTAAACTAAACATGAGATTGTAGTCCATTACGAGAGTCAGCTTGGAGTGGTGGTTACTTTACAACACACAATGGGACCATGGGGAACAAAAGTAGCCACCCTCCAGAGGGAAAGACAGCGTCAGCACCAATTCAGAGATGATTTGAGGATCTACAGCAGAGTGATACACAAATAAGATACATTTGTGTTAATAGTTAAGGTACTTGAATGCAATTTTAAGATTTAACTCCTGAATTTAGTGTCACTTTAAAGAAACTGTACCCAAAAGGTATGTTTCCATTTTACGGTATGTGAGACTGGACAACACTTAGCCCACTGCTGTACAAGTAAGGTTCACCAGACATAATATCTACCAAAAACCTGGAACCGCTTTAACAGACCAAGCTTAAAGTTTTAGTCAATCTTCTAGTTTCAGGCTCTGAAGTAGATTATCCATTTATTTCTGTGGATAATCAAGTAGTGGGAGTGTGATCTAGTATTTGCGATCTGCTCATATTAATAAGTGTGGGATACATTTCAGCAGGTGATTCTGATTCTGCTGAGGTAAGGCATAGTATGGTCTGTCACAACCAAATTATAGCGTGTCATATAGCCCTGCTCGGATCCCCCTAAAGGCTATAAATACACAGTGGATGAGTTAAACCTATCCCACTCCACCTATAAAAGAAAAGTCTGTTTGTTATAGTTCTTAAGGGTTCTTTCACACATGTGTTGAGAATTTAATCAAAGAGCAACGCTGATAACACAGCCAAAGTGTGAACAATGCATTCAGTAGGCATTTTCAAGGCATTGAGAAGGTGTCAAAAATGCTTGCAAAATGCCCTGCAAGTAGGGGGAGTGTGTTAAGGGTAAAGTGATGTAGTAAAGGGAAGTGACCAGCAGGAGTCGCAGTAACGGGGTAGACTTTGGGTCATATAGTTCTGGGTGTTGCTCTACTGCTTGAATTAGCCGTGCATTTATTTCTGACATATTTAAAGCTAGAAGCTGTCCTCTTTTGTTGTGAAAATGATGGCTGTGACATTCACAATCACTAAACACTGGCTGTGTGCAGATAGGAAGTGTCATCTGCAGCTGCTCTGTTCATTAACTCTCTGATTCTCCAGTGGTTTCTGGGCTTGCAAAACCTTCTATACCTCTCCTAAACACCTGTGCAACACTTCTTAAATGCCTAAAAAAATTCTCTAGTGAGCATTGACTGAATGTTAAGAGAGCGTTTCAATACACTTCAATAGAGGCATTATTCCCGCGGCAAAACCTCTAGAACGTGACATGCACTCTATTTTTGACACAACACAATGCTAATGCCCATGTGTGAACTGTACTAGGCATATGCTATTGTTTTATCCCATATGGGTGTTAATAGGCGGCCAAGAGGAGTTAAAAATGCTTCTCTACAGCCTGGTTTTAACCTCCCTGGCGGTAATCCCGAGTCTGGCTCGGGGTGAATTTTCAATGCTAGGAGCGGTAACCCCGAGCCAGACTCGGGGCTGCACAGAAAAGTGACACTCACCTTGTCCCTGCGAGCCCGCGGAGTCCTCTGCTGTACGCGGCCCAAAAATGAAACTAAAGGCCGGCATCTGACTTTTAGTTTTTTTTCAAACTTTATCATACCTGGGATGTCTACTGGACTCTTGTTTGGACAGATTTAGGTGAGTTATTACTAAGAATTACAGGCCTACAATATAAAACAACAAATAATGTACCGCTTTTGGCACAAAATTCCTGACATAATCATACCGCCAGGGAGGTTAACACACGTGTGAAAGAGCCCTTAAAGTAATTTCCAAATGACATATACACACACACACACACACACACATATACACAATATAAGAAATAATATTACTTTTGCTTTCACATTCACCCAAGTCCACAGAAATACTCTCCATATGAAATACATAATCCTTTTCTGTTGGTTGGCATACTTGTTTCACAGATTTTGAATCTAAAATATGTTGTGCCCCTTACAGCTCTAAGTACTGTGTCACCAGCCAAATCACTCTTATTATAATCTGCACCTACAATATTTAAACAATCTAATTACAAACTGTTATGAATTGTTCATTTTAGTCAATACATAGCTTGAAATATTTTATTTAAAGCCAGTGTCAGTAATATTCGGTAATAGAGAACAACATGTGCACTTATAAATCTAATTCACAAATTCACGATTAAATATTCTTTATCTAACAGATATTAAAACATATCTCACCCAAAAAGAAAAATCTAATATATTGCAGTTTACCAGTCCTTAGATGTGGTGGCTGCAGTCGTTTTCTTTTTTAAGCATTTTTTTCACATGGCAATGCTTCCCGTGACACACTTTCTGTCCTAAGTGACAACGCTCATGCAACACCTTCCCTTTTCTCTTCCCCCTGGCATGGGTGGAAGGTGTTCTATAGTCCACAGAGAGAACTGGGAACAAAAATAACTGATAAGTCAGCAGAAGCAGAGAGCACAGGAAATTATTAGCTCACAACCTTTCTGGCGTTATTCACAGCTATTTCTTGCCCATTGAGGGAAACAAGAATGTAGTCATTCTTAGGCATTTGGGGTTATACTGCCACCTATAGGAGGTTTGGACACTGGCAAGCAAAAAAACGTTAAGCCAGCCCCCATATGGCCCCACCTTAAACTGTCATGCCTCGGTTTTTTGCTAGTGTCCTAACAGATTGGACGCTTTTCCTTCGGCTCTTTGAGATAAAGTTTCCCTATATATTTGCTAGCGTCTTTTAATTCCTAAAGTAGACCGTGACCCCCTTTCACTAAATTTGACTCTCGGGCACTGGGATCTGCATTGTGGCACTTCCCAGACCTTGGTGTACTGTGTTAGTTAGGCGTAAAGTGCTCTCAAGGTTCATAGCTGTAACATAGCCTCTGGTGTGACCCAGTTTCTGAAGACTCACGTACTGAGTAGGCCTCTGGTCATGGCAAGAGTAGCCTAGGATGTGACCTGCAGGCACTGGGCTCTGCATTGTGGCACTATTAAAGCTTTTATTTACCATGTTATATAGCCACAAAGTACTCTCCTTGTCCTGATACATGGAACATCCTCTGGTGCGACCCAGTCTCTGAGGATTCTGAGGATGTGAGTAGGGCCCGTCTGGCTGAAGCACTGATAGCTACCTAACAGATGGTACCATAGTGAGCCATTTTAATAGTCTCACCACTGCCATTTTATGGTGGTAACAGTTAAGGCTTAGGGAGCTGAGTGCTGAACTCATCCACAAGGTAGAGCTCCGTGCTCTTACCCACATCTTTCAGCCTAAAGGAAGCATCTTCCCGTTGCTGCTGCTCCTGCAAAACTTTGTGGATCTCCCAGTCCCTGGTCCTGTTCCACTGCCTGCCTACAGTGACTTGGTCGTCTCCTGTGACCTGCAACTCTCTTTAGCATCAACTGCTTAGGTTTGTGAGTCCACACAGTGGCGTAACCAGAGTTATGGGCGCCCGGGGCAGAACATTTTTTTTGGCCCCCCCCCCCATATTATATATCTATGCGATCCGGGCTGGCTGGATCAGGCAGACGCGCCCTCCAATCAGGCACTGTAGAGGGCCGCTCGCAGTGGCCTCGGAGGAGCGAGCGGCCGCCCGATGACAGCCGGGTGAATGTGGCAGAGAGAGGGAGCCAGGGGCTTCGTTTAGCGGGGTCGTGACGGCGCCCCCCCTCAGTCCTGCGCCGGGGTAAGTGCCCCCCCGCACTGAGTCCACGAGGCATGTAGACTACATCCTGGGACCCCTATTACCATTTATCTTCTTTGGAGTCTTCTATAGCTCAACATTGTGAGGCTCAGACCATGTTTGCAGAAGACCTCAAATACCCACTTTGGATTTTTTGTCGGTTTGTGCACCATTAATGGGTCAGTCTTCTTACAGAAGCTCTAAGCTTGTTCTACAGCCATCCCAAAAATTCCGGAGACATTGCATTAGTGTGTCAGCCAAAGAAATTTTCACATTTTCACAGGGGAAGATTAGCAGTGATAGCCCCCATGTTTTCTTAGTATGGGCAATCAGGAAGATTAAACTGAGATACTCTAGTTCTGTGAATAGGAAATGTAGCAACCAGATAAAATGTATATAAATTTATTTAATACTTTATATAAAACAATGACTACATGTGTCACAAAGCAAAATCTCACTTTTCCATGCAATCAGTAACATTATTGATATAACTTATATAATCATACTCTTTCTAGATTTGTACAGTTCTTTATGCGCTTAGGTTGTGGAAAAGCAGTGCCAGATCCTCGGAGTCAGCCAGTGCTACTGCAGTATTCACTGGATGGTGGACTATCATGGAGCCTTCTACAAGAATTTCTCTTCAGTAATTCCAGCAATGTAGGACGATATATTGCACTAGAGATCCCACTGAAAGCTCGCTCCATCTCCACTCGACTACGTTGGTGGCAACCATCTGAGAATGGGCATTTTTACAGCCCATGGGTGATAGATCAAGTAAGAAAGTGTTTCTTTAAATTAAATAGTGTAACTATGGCGTCTTGTAACCATGACAGAATTATGAGTTTTGAAGCTGAATTCCAGGATAAATGATGCAGTGTTGTATTTGCATAGGGTTTACATATACCTAAACTTTTTAGTAGCAAACTTTATTTCCATCCCAGGCAACTGGCAATACAGAGATAATTGAAGGTACTGTTTATGGAGACATTTGGGATCTAAATATAGACCCTGATGTCTCTTATGTATCTCCTCTGCCTCCAGCTAATGCAGATTGGTGTCAGAGCCTTTAATTGCATGCCAGCTGAAGTTCTTTGAGCTGGGTGCACTGGGTTCAAACAATGTAGGGGCACAATATTATCAATCTCCTCTCTTTTTCGGGAGGAGATTGATAATAGATGTGGTCCCGTGCTCATGTATAGTAGGTACCAGGAAGGGGAGGTGGTGGCTTTGTGGATCAGGAGGGGCAGCAGCATTGTGCACTTATGCAGTTGTGATTGGATGACTTTACAGCCTCCCGGGTAACTTTTACTGAACACATGGAAGCTTGCTGATGAATTTTAAAACAAGCTCTTGGCTATTGTTAAAGCTATGAGCTTGTTTGATCACTTTGATTGTCGTGAAGTATAGTATACACTTTGTAATATCTTAGTGATACAATTACAGTGTTTAAAAATAATAATAATAATGATAAATACATTTAAAAAATATTTAGGAGTGTAAATTAGTCACAGTTATAGTCAAGTTAGCTGACGCTGCAAAATTAATTTATACGGCGAGCGAGAGCAAAAATATTAGCAAAAATACATTGCAATGCAAATCAGTGGGATACTGATGAAGTGTTGATGAAGAGTATCTGATAAAGGTATATAAATACTTGGCTTTGCTTTTTGTATTTCAGATTCTTATTGGTGGAAACATATCTGGAAACACAGTGTTAGAGGATGACTTCACAAGTTTAGACAACAGAAAATGGCTTCTTCATCCTGGTGGCACTAAAATGTCAGTGTGCGGTTCTACTGGAGATGCCCTTGTGTTTATTGAGAAGGCCAGCACTCGTTATGTGGTCACCACAGACATTGTGGTCAATGAAGACTCTTTTCTGCAGATCGATTTTGCTGCTTCATGTTCTGTTTCAGACTCTTGTTATGGTAAGAAAATAAATGTTCACATTCACAATTTTGTAATTCCACATAAATCACAAAGCCTCAAATAAAAAGGTCAGGGGATGCAAATGGTTTTCCTCACTTCTCCTGCTCTCTAAACCTGCATTTAGAGTCTTGGCCTCAAGCATGGCATTGACACATTTTTTGGACATTTCTTAAAGGATAGAATTGGATTCGAGACATTTCTGTGGTGATCATATCATTGCTATATATTACAATTATTTTCAACTTCAAGAAGAACTCCAGGAAAAAAATTATTAACCCTTGCATTGGGGCTAACCCCACACTGCAAGGGTTAAGTTTTCGTTTGTGTCTAGGTGGTAAAAAAAAGTTATACACACCAGAACATCCGAGCCGGCTTGTTCTTAGACCAGTGTCTAGAATGTCTCACCCTCTGCTACATGGGTCTATAGATCCTGGTGGCATCACGCTCTATGCACTATGCATAGCCTGTGTATAGATGTGAGGATGCCAGAAGCATCCCATCTGTGCAGACACGTAGACACGCTTCAGTGGAGTAGACAAGCTTCAGTTAGCACCTAGACAACAACAAGCACTTAACCCTTGCAGTGTGGGGGTAGCCTCACTGCCAGGGTTAATACAATTTTTAACCGGAGTTCTGCTTTAATCATTATGATGATTTATTGGTATCACTATTAATACTGCAGTCCATATGCATGTGCATCATTATTGCAGTCACTTTTGTCATTTCAGTTGTTGGTTTCCTTTTAAAAAAAATATTAAAATATTAATATGAAGCTTTTTGGGGAAGGCAGGGATTTCTTACATGGCCTTCAAAATCTTTCCAGCTGTCCAGCCCTATTATACTGTTAGTATGGAAAACCTTTGTAAATATAGCTGAATTTAAGAAGGCTTTTAGACAACCTGGTCTTCACTTGACATGCACATCCACTCTTCAACACATTTTAGGTGATTTCTACTTAACTGCCTGTGAAGCACAGAGTGTGGTGGGCTACCTTTGTAAATTTTAGGGTTTTGTTCATGGGGAGATTGTTGAACAATTGCAGCTCCTTCATTGGTCTCTGCCCATGTGGTTCAGATTTAAATTATTTTTTTTCCCAGGCAGGTGTTATTTAACCACTTGCTGACCAGGTGTTAAACCCCCTTCCTGTCCAGGCCATTCTTCAGTGTTCAGAGCTGAATTAATTTGACTGACATTTATTCAGTCATAAAACGCTGTACTGAAAATTAATTTATTCTATTTTTTGGGGACAGATAGAGCTTTCTTTTGGTGGTATTTAATCACCACTGGGGTTTGAATTTTTACTATATAATGAAAAAAGTTCTGATAATTTTGAAAAAAAAAAACTGTTTTCCCTACTTTATATTATAAAACATTTACCATTACCCATTTTTTGGTAAAATATTAAAGACGGGGTCACGTCGGGTAAATAGACACTAAACATGTCAAACCTTAAAATTGCGTGTGTCCACGAAATCGCAAAAAACTACCATGCTTAAAATTGGCCATAAGCGACATTTTAAAAGCTTTTTTGGGTGTTTTTCATTTTTTTTTTAATAGGAGACTTTACTTTTTTAAAAACTTTTTTTTTTTACATTTAAAACATGTCCTCTTTATGCTATCACATAGGAGGCTAACAATCTCCCTATGGGATAGCACAGGCACACTGACAGGTCCTCTTTATGCAAACATTAGGGCTCTCAGCCAGAGAAATGACAGCTAAAGGTGGAAGTGATGTAATAGACATTGCTTCCGCCTTCAGAGAGAGTCTCAGAGAGAGGAGGAACAGCGGTGGGGGAATGCTGATCTCTCCTCCTTCTCAGCATATGCAGCTGCTGTGCCGGTCCCGGGCTCGCAGGGGGGACCCCAAGATAACCGGCGGAGGGGTGGGAGCGCGGCAATGGAGGGGGGCGCCGAACACTACATGTAGTCATACAAGTGATCGCCCGGCTGTAGGGCCGGCAGAACGCTTGTATGTAACAGCTGGTAACGGCTGTTTAGATTCCCAGCGGGTTTCTGATCGCCCACCACCCACTGGGAAGCATTCGCCGTCTGCCGTTATTTTTACAATGGGCAGACGGCAACTGGTTAAATAATGCAGCCTTTTTTTCTGCTGTCAGTCTGAATTTGGTGCACACTTTTTGTATTTCCATCACAGTAACCTTTGAAGAAAAATTGGCGGACATTTCTTTTTTCCACACTTTATTTAAATTGACAGGCATTTTAAATACTATTTCAACAGTTTCCAATTACAAAATAAAAAAACTCAGATGTATCAAACAGTAGCATACTGCAGTTTTAAAGGAGTTGAATACAATTTGATGAAAGCAGAATGCCATCCTGTATATAGAATAACAAACGAAAAAAGACCAGTAGAGTGATGCAGAGCCTATTATGTTTAAAAGAAATTCATTAGCATGCAGATAAAGAAAACCCATGTGGATGTACCCTTAGACAGCATATATTTGGCTATTTATGTTCTCATTCTAATTAAATGCATTGAAGTCAAACTTACCTTGTCAAAGCCAGTGATCTGAACACATAACCTATATGCTGCTGAATTTAATTGGTGTTTTTACATAGCATTGCCTTTTTCAATTGTGAACGCAAGCAGTTGCACTTGGCCTAATTTCCACATTACAATTATTAGCAATATGCAACCACAGTAAAACCATAGTCATAAAAGTATATTTGGATCAGCATTTTGCACAAATGGCATATGAAATGAAAATGCAAGCACGCATGCTGCTCCTGTCTCAATGCATAATGTGTTTTTTTCTTTACGCAATTAAACTATGTTCCTTAAGTTAGAACTTTTTGAACATTCTTCTTTAGTTTTAGTGATGCAGCAGCAGATTAACTTGCGTGTTTCTGTATTCTCATTCTTTTAGATGTGTCTTATATAAACAAACCCTTATCTGTAACATTCTGGCTTAATAATAATATAATGTATTGACTATTATTTGCAGTAACCTATAGCAGCTAATCACAAGTCAGCTCTTAGAAGTTTAGCATAGCCAGGCTTATCAAAGCTGATATGTCAATTTCTGTAAATTGTTCTTCGTTCTCTATTATTATTTAATAAAGCCCACTGTGGAATAGCTGCCTCAAACCATCTGCATCCTCTTGCTAAATCCAACCTTGTCACTGACATTTAGAGAAAAATTGCTTCCTTCACTGTGAGATGATAACTAGCAAACAATATGTGTGTAATCTCCATTTATTATCATTATTGTCATTGAAGCAAAACACTAAATATGTTTTTTGCTACACTTTTGCGTCACTGTTGGTTTAGTTTAACCTATGTTATGTATTAATTACAGATGAGTAAATTCGTTTGCCACATTAAAGATTCTTTTAACTTTTTATCACCCAGTGCCGTAAAGTCACATACGATATTTGTTAAATTGGAACTCTATTCACTTTATATCAGTCTCTTACAGCTGTACAGCTGTATTCATAATGGCAAAGGGAGGGGGTGCACGTTAAGTTTGTAAAGTCTACTCAGGGCTGGATGTATACTTCCTTTCCCTCTAGTAAACTGGCTAGCTATACCGTAGTATCTTACTAATAGGGTGAGATATCATAGTCGCACAAGACACAAGGAGCATTCAGCTGCATTGCAGTTGCAGGCAGGATGGCACTCTGGAACCTATAATACAGAGAAAATTGTTGATGATGTGAGGGTGGGTGTTTGCTGCCCCCTGGAAGCCCTGCTACCCTGTGACATGGTCTTGCTTGGCTGTGTTGGCAATGCTGTCTGAGACAATCTTGTTGGACAGGTCAGCAGAGGGCTTCCATCTATATACTGTATAATGTAGGCTGCAGCCACAACATTGATATATATTTTTAGTGTTGATTGTGCTGCAAGCTTCAGTGTCTCAGTCAGAAGCTCAATCTCATAAATAATATAGGGGTCTAAATTACAAATGCACAGGACACAGGAGATGAAAAGGCCCAGTCCAAACAAGCATACAGTTTGAGAGTCGAGGGAAGACAAGATTTAGTAGGGATATAGTAGGTAAGGGAGATGGAAGTGACTGGAGGGGATGGAAACTGGTTACGAATTACAAGGTTTACAACATGAGGTGACCCAAGGGTTTTAGGGCCGTCTTTAATATTGATTGGTCCCTGGAAAACATTTTCTTGGACCACCACCCCTGCCCACCATGCCCAGCCTCCCGCACCCACAGCCATGCCCCTCTACACCACACTCCCTACCTGCCACACCCGCCATGCAATCTTGTGACCCCACATGAGACCTGACCCTGCGTGAGACACCACGCTACATGGCGTATGGCAGGGGCGGAGCAAACACTATGTGATGCCGATCGAATAGTAAACAGAATGGTGTGGCATGTGTATCTTTTTGTGGGATCAAGGGGCAGCTGCTTTGGGTGCCACAGCAATGACTGGGCCCGGGGCAACTGCCCCTTTTGCTCTATGTTAAAGACAGCCCTGGGGGGACTTAAATGTATGGCTGAAAAGAGGAATAAAAGTAGATGGGATGGTTTATGTAGTTGTAGTTTGGGATACTGAGACGTCTCCTCTGGGGAGTCAAATGTAGCACAGAGGCCACATGAATTAGGCCTCCTGCACACAGGCACAAATACAGGTGTATAGGCAAACAGCATAAAATATGCCTCTATTTGCAGGGTCTAAGTTCCTGAACTTGAAAGTTTCACATTTCATGTAAATGCCGATAAACTAAAGTAGAGAGTCATGCTGACAGAGTTTTACCTTATAGTCAAACAAATAGTTCTTCCAGATTGTCATTCAGCCGCTTGTGAAGCTCACTTCATGTTCTGTCAGACACACGTCAAGATATACAGGAAGTAAGGAGAAATCTCTCACGTGGGAACAGAGACGGCAATAAAAAAAACTGGCAGAGGCCCTAACCCATCTGCAACTAAAAAAAAGTTCCTGGAATTGGTGCAAGCAGTACTGTGGGTAGGTCAGAGGACAGCATGTATGGAGGCCTTTACTTCTATTATACAGTGCTGGCTTCAGGAGTCAGTATCAACCTTTTAGGATTCTTTGCTGCTGCTGAAAATGTTGGGGAATTTAACTGAGGACTTTTTTTATAATCCCTTCAAAAAATAGCCATATAAAATGCTATAGTGGTAAAATTTAGCAACTGGAGCGGTTTTTTTTCTACACAAAATGGATGTTCTCCACAAAATCTCCACAAAATGGATGATGGATTGGGTAAATTGGCAGCAGAGCCGGTTTAAGACATCTCTTTTGGAATGTCTACTGATGTTTGTTGAGTATTTGGTCCAACAAGTGTATTATTATTATTATTAATGTAATATATTCAAAACATATACCAACATTTATGTGAATAATCATAATTGTATGAGGTTTATATGATAATATGATTTCTGCTTACATTTTAGCCATTGACCTGGAATTCTCTTTGGATCTGGGGCTCACATGGAATCATGTATTAAAAGATTGCCTGACAAACAATGTGGAATGTTATAAGTACCAACTACAGAGAGTGCTGGTGTCTGACACGTTTAACAAATGGACCAGATTTACATTGCCTCTGCCTCCATACACCAGGTAAAAATGTAGAGCTGTTATTTGTAATGGCATTGGACTGTGTAGCTGAGGGCACTTATTAACTCAATTTTATACTTCTAGTAAGATTTATGGTGATGTCAGCCAAAAGTTCTAATTTTGCAATGAAAATTCCTTTCCGTTTAGTAATTTACTGTATGCAATTGGATTGTATTTTTTGTTCGGGAGGGGTTGGATGCAGAAGGTAGCTCGGGACTACAGGCTATATATAGGGGTTTTGGAAACCCATGGGGCCAAGGGACATGATGCCAGAATCATAAGGATCATAGTGGAAATTCCAGGCAGTACAGGGACAGAAATCTGAGCACAATGTAAACATGCAGGAAAGCAGATACAGAATCAGGTAAGACAGACAATAATAAATCACATCATCAACTAGTGCTAATGGCTCTCACTGGGGTGCAGGAACCAGGAGCATCTGGTCTTCATGAGAACCATTGAAGGTACAGATGGAGTTGTGTGCCAAACAGCCCTGACAGGAAAAATACACCAGATTCAAGACATTAAAGAGGAAAATACACCAGTCTTGTGACAGTGAGGAAATTATAAAAGCTCTGTCAGGTTTTTATTGCTGTCTGGTCTCCCTATGGAGGGATGTCCTTTCACTTCCTGATCTGTACTACACCTGTCACTGAGAATAATAGCTGGCAAGACTCAACCTATGCTAAGTGAAATTATATTGATACAATGTGCATATAATGTAGGTACCCTGTTTTATAGAAAAAAAGAACTGCTGTTGAAAATGTAGAGCTCTTTCAACCCTTTTGATTTCCCATGTTTGGTCAGGAGATACTTCTTAGTACATGGGCTGGCTGTCACAAGCGAAATCTGGTTACACTTCTTGGAAATATAAAGGCATAGATTGGCAAACTGAGATACAATAGGGTTTTTTGTTCTTCAACATTAACATTATTTTCGTGCTTTCTTTCTATAAAGAGGCATAGAAGTAACCATCTGTCTAGATTAAACATATATACTTGCTATGTCATCTTAGAGTGATGTTTTCCCAAACCATGTAAGTATTTTAGGGGTTATTTTAGTATTTGGTATGATAGATTTGAAAAGTAGCTCACACACATTGCAATATGGTTGTACAATTTAGTTTAGATGTAAATTGTAAATGGTGAAGAGAATGTTCAATCAGACTATAATGTGTATGACCTGCTTTAGTTAAAATGGATATATGGAAATATTAAAGCGACACTAAATTCTGGAGTTAAATCTTAAAAATGCATTAAATTACCTTAACTATTAATAAAAATGCATCTTATTTGTGTATCATTCAGCTGTAGATCCTCAAATCATCTCTGAATTGGTGCTGACACTGTCCTTACTTCTGGAGGGTGGCTACTTTTGTTCTCCATGGTCCCTGTGTGTGTTGTAAAGTAGCCATCGCTCCAAGCTTCCCCCTGTGATAGACTATAACTTCAATACAACTTAGTTCATAAAACATGAGATTGTAGTCCATCACAGGAGTGAGCTTGGAGCGGTGACTACTTTACAACACACACAAGGATCATGGGGAACAAAAAGTAAAGTTTGTATGACAATAAGTGCACTCAGCAATGGGAATTGTGGAGGGGAAAAATGGCAGTCCTGGATTCAGTAAGTCCAAACAGTACTAGGTGTGCAGCTCACCTACAATCAGGTAGAGGTGTCCTGTAACTGTGCTGAAAAATAAAAAAGAAGAGAGCACACCCACCTAGCGCAATAAATGTGATTACAAGGAGGGGAAAATGAAGTAAACTATGTTGCACTCACATCAGTGAAGAAAGTACAAAAGTATCAATCATCAGGGATGTAATCTCGTTCTGAAAAATCACTCAATAGAAAGGCTCTCAAGTCAGGGGCAGTTGATACTCAGGGATATGGCTGATCAGACAGGGAGAAAAAACATAAGAGATGACCATGTGCTGATGGTGTAAATCTGTGGAACATTTATTGGAATAAAAAAGGAATTGCACTCACAGTGTGTGCCTGGAAAAAAGTTTCCTAAGGTGCTTGATGGAAGCAGATACCGCAGTTCTTGTGGTCCAATGTTCCTGGGTTCGATTTCTTGCAGCCTCAGCGTGTTGGTGCGGAGGATCACAAGGTTCTTCTGTGTCTGGGAAGCGGGTAAACGAGAGGTGAAGGGGACGCTGTATGAGCTGGCTGGAGAATGGTGCTGGTTAGATGACAGCTGAGAGGACGGAAGAAGTAAAGATTTGCTGGAGGAGCGGGGAGAAGAAAAGTTGCAGGATGGGCCGACTGGAACACGGTTCCGGTTCTTGACTAAGTCCACACTGGATGGATGCTGAGGGAATGGAACAAGGCAGAGAGAAATTAAAATGTTGATATAATAATCTGTATATCTTACTCTTATTTAATCCAGTAGCAGTGTGTTTAATTTAAATATCCAATACATTTTCTGCCTACACAGTCACTGGAACCGTTCAGATGAGGGTTAGTGATCTGCAATGCGCTCAATGGCAAATACATGTAATTTTTCAATCTTTTTATTATGTTTGAGAGCAAAATGATAGGGAACACTGTGATCTAACACTCCTTTTTCAATAAACATTCTGTGGTCCCCTATTCTTTTTCTGAGATGGCAGGTAGTGTGCCCTATGTATAGCATCCCACAGGGGCACTTGAGGCCGTAAATGATGTGGTCATGTGAACAAGTAATAGACTGTATAATGGTATACAAGTTGTTAGAATGGTCGCTAAAGGTAGACTGGCCATGATGAATAAATTGGCATGTCAAACATTTTGGCTTCTTACCTCTGAAAATTCCTTTCCTGTTATCTACAAGAAAATGTTCAGACACCTCTGGACTTGGTTTTGTCAGTTTACAAAGGGCTATAATGTTTTTAATGCTTCTAGGCTTCTCGAACATGACGGATGGCTTAGGTGGGAGAATAAGGTACTTTTTGGGGTCATTGAGTAGGATGTGCCAATTTTTTTGTATTGCCCCTTGGCTGCGGTTATATGTGGTGATAAATCGCACATTCCCAGGTCCTGACACTCTCACACTTTTTCCTCTTTTTGGGATCTTTGTTACTAAGTAACTGAGAATAAGCCTTCTGTACCAAGCTATCAGGGTATCCCTTTTCTTTAAATTTTTGCTTAAGATGGGAACTAAGGGGGTTATTCACAAAGCTAGCTGAAGGATCAGCCGTAGCTTCGGCTGATCCTTTGGCTAGCTTCGGTTGTGGGAGCCCTTCGGTTCAGTCGAGCTGAAGGGCTGCTGTACAGGCTATTCACTATAGCCCGTACAGCTTCCGAAGGTGGCCGAGCGGCTCAGCTGAGCCGAAGGCATATGCTTCGGCTCGACTGAGCTGAAGTGACAGCCAAAGCGGGGCGAACGTGCGGCTGAAGGCTGGCCTGAACAACTCGCAGATGACAACTGGGCTGAGCCAGCCGTGATCTCACAGCTGGCTCCGCCCAGTTGTAAGACAGATCAGCATCCCGCTGAACTCTCATTAAACAATGACAACTGTGCGGAGCCGGCTGTGACGTCCCGGCGGGCTCCACCCAGTTGTTATTCATTGGCCGGGACCTGCTAGAAGACTCTAGCAGGTCCCGGCCAATAAGAAACAGTTGGGCAGAGCTAGCTGTCACTGCTAGCTCAGCCCAATTGTTATTTTTTCCTTGCTCGGCGGCATTCCGCTATTCACTTACTGCCATTCGGCCCCTATATGAATAGGAGCGAACGGCGGTGAGTGAGCTGCCGGAGCTTCGGCTCAAACAATCCAGATGTTGGATCGGCCGAGTCGAAGTCCTTCTGCACTTTGGCTCAGCCGAACATGGAGAGCATGTTCGGTTGACCGAATGCAGCCTATCTACGGCTGATTTCAGCCGATGTATGGCTGAAATAAGCCATATTGAGCCGAAGTGAATAGCTGGACATTGTCCGGCTCACTTCACTGCGGCTTGGTTATTCACTTGGCTGCCTCCGGCAGCTTATTGAGTAACCCGCCCAGTTATTAGACAGACCAGCATCCCCAAATGTAGTCATCGACTTCTGTACAATTTTTCTTCACTCTACAGAACTGTCCTTTTGGGACATTACGTTTCCATCATGGATGATGACAGCTATTTAAATGGAGATAAGAATTCCCTCCTGTGGGTTTAAAATGTTTTTTTTTTTAATTATTGGTTCCCTTTGTGTGAAAGTTCATGATCAAGAAATATCAAGGTATCAGAATCGATGACATGAGTGAAAGTCAAACCTGATGAGTTGTTGTTGCAGTGGAAAATAAACTCAGGGATGGTTTCCGGTGGCTCGTCCCAGATGATGATGATATCATTAATATATCACTCAAAGAAAACAGGATGTTTAGCAAATGGGATTGTTGTTCCAGATATGGAAGTGTTCCCAATGTCCCATAGTCAAATTGGCATAGCTGGGAGCGTAATTGGCTTGCATAGCTGTGCCTCGGATTTGTAAATAAAAATTATTTTAAAAATAAAAATAATTATGTTCTAGGGTGAATTTGGCACACTTGGTGATGAAGCATGCTTGTTTGTGATTCAGTGCTGGAGTTTGGGATAAGAAGTAGTGTAATGCATTGAGGCCCACTGTGTGTGGGATGGAAGTATATAAAGAGTTGATGTCCAAAGACACCCAATGATAGGATGAATCCCATGAATACTGCATGAGTATCTGAATGAGATGACCAGAATCCTTAATGTACGAGGGAAGTGCTGTGACAAGAGGTTGCAGAAAATAATCAATGTAAAGGGATAAACCACTGCAGAGGCTGTTTATACTAGAAATAATGGAACAACCTGGGGTTGGGTACTAAGTTTGTGAATTTTTGGTAGGTGATAAAAATATAGGGTACTGAGACAGTCAGGACACAAGAAGCCTTTCTCTTTTTTGGATACAACACCTTCTCAGAAGGCATCTTCCTTTAGGATTTGTAGATCTTTAGTGAAGTCATAAACGGGTCCATAGGGAGTTTCTTCTAAGTGGAACTATCCGATAATAGTCTGTAGGCCTCTTGGATATAACCATTATCATTCTGAATGACAATGCCCCTTCCTTTGTCTGCCTGTTTGATAGTAATGTCCTTGTTCACAGAGAGGGCTTTGAGCCCCTCCATTTCCGCAATACATAGGTTAGACTGTTTTTTTGTGACGGGATTCTTGACAGACTCTTAAAAGATCTGAATATGTAACATGATAAAAGGTATTGATATAAGAACCTTTAGATTGATGTGGATAAAACACTGACTAAGGTTTAAACGGAGTTTCTATAATATTCAGATTCCAAAAGGTATCAATACTTTGGTTGGAAGGGTAATTCTGATCAGCTAGTTCTCTATAGAAAGCATCTCTCCATGTGTCTGTTCTAAAATTTCTAGACGGTAATCTTCAGTTCATGTAATTTTGGTTTAGCTTTTGTTTTATTTCATTTGATTGAAACAGAAATGCTTTTTGAGGGTAAATTCCAAATTAATTTGTTTGAGTCCTTAAATAACATGAAAGAATTGGGTTTTATGCTACTTGCATAATTTAAGCCTTTTTTTGTAAGGATAGCTCATCTATGGTAAGAATATGATTTGACAGATTCAAGATTTTTATAGTGGAATGTTTGGGGAACAAATGTAGCCACCCTCCAGAAAGAAGGTCAGTCTCAGGGTGAATTCAGACATGATTTGAGGATCTGCAGCTGCATAATACACAAATAAGCTACATTTTTTTTGTTAACACTGTAGTTAAGGTACTTGAATGCATTTTTAAGATATAACTCCTGAGTATAGTGTCACTTTAAAATAATAGGCCAATGGAAAAAAATCTAACATATTTTAAGATCCTTAAGAACCCTATTTGTCATCCTGGTCTGTGTAGAGTGGCATGATTATTTATTAGTATTTGCCAAACTGCAAAATTGAAATTTGGGTTTGTTCCCAGTGATCATAAAGAATGCAGCATACAAGCACGTGACTGAAAACAGCTGGATTTTGCCCAAGATTTTACAGTGTTTATTCTTAAAACAAATGTCAAATGCAGTTTCTTTTAAAGTTTTGTTTGCATTAATTTTCACTCTCTTATTTAATAAGGCAAAACCCAGCATGGAAAGTGCAATAACCATTAGAAGTCAAACAAAAAAAACTATAAAATAAAATCTTGTTGGATAACTATGGATTTTTAAACTTTGAAATGTATTGCTGCTCCTTGCCCTGATTAAATAAGCCTAATGGTCTTTAACTAATGTTGAATGCCGTTCAATATTAAGCCTTGTACCGCTGTATCTTGTGCTGTTAACACTAAGTACATGTGACATTGCAAACTGGCAGATAATTCTTAAGTGTCTGCCATAGTATGCATGGATTTTATGCAAGAATGGGCAGTAGAGACATGAAAGTAAATCATTTTTCCTACTACAATGGAACATTTGACTTGAAACATATTTCTTGTTTTACTATGGTTGTATAAAACAATAAAAACAAGAAATAAACTAGCATTCATAAAATTAGTATAGCTTTTGGACTCAAACTAGTATAAGCCATTTTCTTAATTTTGGTTGTAAAAAAATTGTGGAGAGTATAAATAATATAATTCAAATGATGTTTTATTCAAATCTGAATATTGAAAACGTGTGTGTTGTGGGCCTAAAAATCCTTACACAGACAAGGTTCACCTTTTCTAAATGTTTATCTAAAGCCAAAATTATGTTTTTTAAATATTGAATAGAGCAGGGATGAGTTAGACCCATTTCAGGTTTTTTTTTTTGCCTTGCTGAGGGGGATACACACTCTCTATTTGTCTTGGTAAGTAATGTTATTGGGAAAGACTGTGATGGGAAATCTAACATTTTACAGTTATAACCAGAACATGAGGGAATGTTTTCCAATGGGGACACCTGTTCAAATGACAAATAAAGGTGCCCATACACTGTGCGATTATCGCACGATAATGGCGGGAAAGCCCGTGATCGTACGATAATCACAAAGTGTATGACAGACGTGCGACCGTTTTTACTGTACGGTCTCACGTCTTTTGTCTAAGGAGCATGTTCGAAAATCTTACGGTTTTCGGCTGGTTTGTGGCATGCTCGGGAGACAAATGCCAAACGTGCCGGTGTGCGCACGCGCATACTGCCCGTTCAGCATTGCGGTCATCGGAAGCTTGTTTTTTCTTGCTCGGCGGCATTCGGCTATTCACTTACTGCCGTTCGGCCCCTATATGAATAGCTTCGGCTCAGACAATCCAGATGTTGGATCGGCTGAGTCGAAGTCCTTCTGCACTTTGGCTCAGCCGAACATGGAGAGCATGTTCGGCTGACTGAAGGCAGCCGATGTACGGCTGAAATCAGCCATATTGAGCCGAAGTGAATAGCTGAACATTGTCGGGCTCACTTCACTAGGGCTTGGTTATTCACTCGATGATTGTAAGTACGATCTGCCTGTCCAAGATGGGCAGATCGTACGTTTTTTTAATTACTTTACAACTATTGCAAGACCAAGGTCTTGCGATGGTTGTAAAGTGCATGGCCACCTTAAGAGTGAATTTCCCTCGCTTTCAGTTGATTAGGGATCAGTGGCGACTCTAGGAACAATATATAGGGGGGGGCACATAAGATACCACAGTCAGATCTGGGGGGGCACTAATAATTTTAATTGCATGTCGCAACCAATGGGTGCCGAGAGCTGATTTAATTGCGGATGGCATCTGCGCCCTGCAGTTGCGACAGAAGCTGCATACAGCATGTGCTGGTTAATACTTATTATGTTTTTGTTTTTTAAATGCGTGTGTTCGCAGGGTCTGGGGCCTTTAATTTTATGGGGGATTTGTAATTTTAGTTTATTTAACTTTTTATTTTTTTACATTTTTACTTATTTAACTTTATTTATTTTTTTTACATATTTTTTACTTCTTATTCATTTAACTTTAGTTTTTTAACTTTTTTAATTGTCGCTGAAATGCTGTCCTCTGCAAAGGCTCCCCACCTCAGCGTCGGGCCCCTATTATTCAGCCTTGGGCACCAGCTGCTTGCTGCTACTGTGCTGATCTCTGCAGAGATCAGCACAGTAGAGATCGGCAAGGACACCTTGCCGATCCCTGGTGGGGGGGCACACGGGGGGGCAAGTGAAAACCTAGGGGGGCAATTGCCCCCCCCTTGCCCACCTGTAGCGACGCCACTGTTAGGTATTTATAGTTGATTGGAAGGCTGCTGCCCAGACAGCAAGGCTAACTTGCTACAAACTTTTGGCAGGGTGAAATTGTAATTTTGTTAACTTGCTGCACATATTCCTGGCAAGTTGTAGACTTGAAGAACACTTGCAGCACAAGTTCTAGTTGACACCTTTTGAATTTGTAGCAAATTTGCTTGGCAAGTCTACAGCAAGAGTCCTGCAGGTCTTAGCAAGAGCTCTGCAAGCTCGCTGGTCTGGAAACTTGCAATGCAGACTATGCTGTAATTGTGCAACAAAATTGTGAAGCTTGGCAAGTTTGCAATAGTTTAGCAAGTCATTTTCAAACTTGCAGCTCAATTGCTTGCTATCTGGGTGTCCATGAAAGATTGGGAAAATCTTTGGGTACGTGTAAAATAAACACAAAAGACAGTGCCTTCTCCTTGTGCAATATAATTTATTATAAAATTCATAAAATAAAATAATCAGTTCTACTCATGAATGGAGCTCATGTACCATGCATGTTTATTATGCATGGTACCTGGACGCCATTCGTTAGTAGAATTGATTATTTGATTTTGTAAATTTTATAGTAAATTATATTGCATGAGGAGAAGGCACTGTCTTTTGTGTTTATTTTACTTTCCCCCGGCAGTCGCTTTCTG
>NW_017306722.1:1053017-1088373 GCF_000935625.1 Nanorana parkeri | reverse complement strand
CCCCCGCCCCCCTTCCTTCATATTTTTCTGTACCACAGAGGTAAAGGTCGTCCCTATAGTGAGGCAGCAACTCTTTGGGTCGAGTGGGGGGGATGGCAGGCAGAGTGGCATGTCGGCTCTGCTGCACAATGCTTGCAGTGTGCCTTCCACCCCCTTTCTAGCCAGAACGTCGGGTGGAGAGATGTGTAAGGGCCATACACATCTCCCCTCCCAGCTCTTAGTAACCTCTAACCGGCATTCTGCCCAGCTTCTGGCAACATCACTGGTTGCTAGAAACTGGGTGAGACGCTCTGGCCAGCCTGCCACCGAGATTTCTTTTTTACTTTTTTTTTTTTTCAGGTTTTTGCCAGTTTCACTTAGGAAGATTACAATATTTGCAGGGTTATTCCAGCTACAGTATACAGTATAGATCATGTAAGGATCCCTTAATAGCTGGATAGTTGCATAAAACAGTGAGCTATGAGTATAGAGAAAAAAGCAGTGTAGCCATTGGAGGAGCAATAAGAATCCCAAGGTTGCTGATGACAGGTAGAATCAGGCCTGTGGATGAAGGAACACACAGAACCTAATCTCTGAGGTGGTCATCACAGGCCTGTTACTTTCAACAAAATGTGACAGGGTGGAAAAACAGCAGATCTGCATTTATGTGTGAATCTCCTAAAAGGTGCTTTTTTGTAACTTTAATATGGATTGCTATGAAAGGGCACATTGCAAGGTCCACAAACACAGCTCAGGCTGTTTGGTAACCTGTAACAAGATTTAATTGAATGTCCTATGGTTGGCAAATGTGTAGACAGTTTGTTTTCTTAAACTATTTGCTTTCTACCTTTCTCTTTATTGTACCAGTTTTCAATGGACAGTACACAAAAAGATTTTTATTATGCAAATAAATTTAAGAATACATTTTCTAATTGTGTGTTGTTGAACATGGCATTTACTCAGTGCAGACATTGCCATCTTGTGGTCACATCCTGCATTTCATTTCCAATTTGGTAATAAGTCTAATGTACAGTGATGACTGGTAATATTTGACAGGTTTTTTTTCTACAGATATACGGAATAAATTACACTTTGTCCAAATACTGAAAAGGATACACAATGTAAATTTAAGTAGGAACCCAAATGAACAGTCACAATATTTCAACATAATTATAAGACTATATAATTCTCCATAGTAATTGATTTTCATAATTCCCATTTAATTTACATGGGTGTGACTAAATTAATGTATCCCAGAATAGCAGGCATAACCAAGTTAGCAGGAGGTCATTAAGGGTAAACATGCATCTAGCTCTGAAAACATCATGTTATATTAATACCAGAACTGGATGTTCTGTAAAACTCTCTACTTCTCATCTCACTCCTTAAGTCTTATCACAAATCACTGGTTTACTAATAAAAGAAACTGAGCTCATAAATGTCGCCCCCTCTCATATCCTCTTCCCCAACTTCTTCATTGAGATCAATAGCACAACTGTCAGTCCTTCTACTAATGCCAGGGTGCTAAATTTAATCCTAGATTTTGACTTCTCTTTCAGGCACCATATCCAATTAGTGTGCAAATCTTGCCACCTTAATCTCTGTAACATTTCCAAAACTGACCCCTTCTTAACAAATCACACCACATAGCTACTTATTCTCTCTCTCCTCGTCTCCCGGCTCTACTATCACAACTCCCTACTTTGTGGCCAACCTTTATGCAGACTGCCCCCTTTTCAGTCTACTATGATTTCTACTGCTAGACTCATCCACCTTACCAACCATTCAGTGACTGCCATCCCTCTCTGCCAATCCCTCCACTGGCTTTCAGTAGCCCAGCATACAAAATTCAATATACTTACAAACACATGCAAAGCCATGTACAACTCTGCTCCTGGCTGCATCACTAACCTTATCTCCAATATCGTATATCGTCCAAACTGTCCACTGTGCTGCTACCAGGACCCCCTACTCCCTAGTCCCCTCTTCACCTCCTCCCATGCTCACCTCTGGGACTTCTCCAGAGCCTCTCCCATCCTCTGGAACTCCCTGCTGTACCCTACCTGTATAGCTATTTTATACTCTATCTGTGGAGGTGAGTGGGGCGGGCGTTTTCGCCGGTTTTTAAGCCGTTTTGTGGCCGCGGGTGCCGGAGCGCGGTCTCCCTGCTTCCTCTCACATGGGCGCCGGAACCGGAAGTCCTCTATCTGCCTTTAAGTGATTCCTGAAAACTCATCTCTGTAGTGATGTTATCCTGCCTCCTTTTGTGTTACCTTTTCCCTTTTCTATCACTTGCCCCTCCCTTTTAGATTGTAAACTCTCATGAGCAGGGCCCTCCTAATCCTCTTGTATTAAATTGTATTCTAATTGTACTGTCTCTTGCAGTGAAAACTACTGGCTCGATATAAATCATATTCAGTATGTTAATAATAATAATAATGTTTGTTTTTAATTTTCTAAGGTCTCAGGGGACTCGGTTTCGTTGGAATCAGCCATCACCCTTTGACAAACAGCAAACCTGGGCTATCGATAATGTCTATATCGGAGATGGGTGTGTTGACATGTGCAGCGGCCATGGTCGATGTGTACAGGGAAATTGTGTGTAAGTATGGGATATATTTTTTATTCTGAAAACAGCACTTTGTATTTTAAATCGAAGACTTAAAAATAAGTATGGTATTTGCTATAATATGTTTGCGTCATGTTTCTATTACTACAGCCTATCATTTGTCTGAAAAATTTTCCTGTGACCTTGTTCATACCAGAACAGTTTTTTGCTCCATTTTTAAGAGTTTTCTTATAATTCATTAGTCAGTCACATAGCTGAGCCAGCACTAACTGTCATGTTGTCTGTTACCTGTCAAGCCGTTGCTTGATTCGCTCCTTAGTTTTGGGAGGGGCAATAGCATGCTCCATTGCTGGGTGGGAGATTCAGCTGTAATTGGTATCAACTATCCTGATAGGTCCACTCAAAGAAACACCATGCACAGTGGACTATGGCATTTTCAAACAAACTACTGTTTGCAATTAAAATGACTGCCATAAACATATGTTTCCACAGAGGACTTATGTATTTCTTTCACTGTACCACATTTTAACAAGAAGGTAAAACATGTAAAATATAGCTGCAAGTTCAGCTGAAAGTAGGTTGACCATTCATCCCCGATTTTCAGGGACAGTCCCTGGAATGAGGAGACCGTCCCCGGACAAATTATGTCCCCGGGAACATGAAATTATACTCACTTGATCCCTGGATCCACCGACGAGTACAGCCTCCTGTCTCCACCGACGAGTGCAGCCTCCTGTCTCCACCGACGAGTGCAGCCTCCTGTCTCCCATGCTCTCAGAAGCTGCATACAGTATGTGTCAGGTACTATTGAAACCGGTGTGTGCTGTATGCAGCTTCTGAGAAGATATGCTATTGGCGTAGCAGGGAAGCCGGCTGCACATTTTGTGCAGCTCACGCTACACTAGTAGCGCAGCCTGTCAGAAGCTGCATACAGCACGCACCAGTTTAAATAGTATCCGGCACACGCTGTATGCAGCTTCTGACAGCGTGGGAGATGGGAGGCTGCGCTCGTCGGTGGATCCAGGGATCAAGTGAGTATAAAAAAAATAGGTTTTTTTAATTGTATTTTCCCGGGGACATAATTTTGTGTATAGAAATATACTGCATATTTAATTTGAGTCAAATATGCTAATAAAATATTTTTTTTACCATTTGCCAATAAAAAAAAATTTACCCGGATTTCATTTTAAAAATCTGGTCACCTTAGATGAAACCCCAGATTTCTGATGAAAAGAGCACCAAGGTATCAGTACACAAAAAAATATAGTAAAAGTAAAAAATATGGGAGCTCTAAAGCTCATGAATGTCCAGTTTTACAGCATGGTTGAAACGATTCATATCAGTCACATTTTAAACAAAATTTTATTCCCTGTTATGGACACCATGCTGATGATGATCTACCTGTTTTTTTAAATTTCCCAATAAATATTAAGGGCCTGTTCACCCCATCCAATGCGTTCAGGGCATGTTTCCTTGCCATGAATGCACTGGATCGCATAAGCAAAGCCTCCCTGTGTTCTGGGGGCAGGAGGGGGTGCCATTCATTTCAATGTCACTGCAGACACCCCTCCCACCCACAGTGCGTGTTGTATCGCAGTGCCCTGAGTTCCAGTACTGTTTGATTGCCTAAAAAAATGCATGCATGATTTTTTGCGATCGCACCGCACTGAAACGCAGGGTATTGCTGTGCCTTGCGTTCCAGTGTGGTGATCCTACTGCAGGTGGGATGGCACACCCACGCCCCCCTCCCACCCCAGAATGTGGGGAGGGTTTGTGTATGCAATCAAGTGCCCTGAACCGTGCCCTGAATGCACTGAATGGTGTGAACGGGCCCTAAAAGATTTTTTTAATAGATTTCTCTTAAAGGAAACATTTAGGCTACCATTACTGACCGTTCCCTTTGAAAATGCTAGTTCTTGCATGTCATGCTGATCTAGTGGCTTAAATACTTTCCAAGTCACCGACCTGGACCAAGTATGCATACCAAGTATGCAGACTAGCAGGGCTATTCAGAAAAGGGTGAAGAGTTGGGAGAAGGCAGGAGAAGTGAACAATCTAGGACAACATAGCTGAACTGAAAAGTGAGCTGAATTGGAGAATTTTTCAAAATCATCGATTTTGGTCTAGATTGTTCACTTCTCCTGCCTTCTCCAAATTCTTCACCCTTTTGTGAATAGCACTGTTCTTACTACGCTTATGACATGTCAGTGATAGTGATTCAGAAAGTACTGAAGCCAGTGGACCAGCATGACATGCAGGCATCTAGCATTTTTAGAATAAAGTCAGCGATGGCAGCCTCCATATTTCTCTCAGCACTGGATAATATAAACCTTATATGCCACTAGACCTGTCTATGTGGACAGCAGCAGCATTGCCCTCTTGATTGACCTTGGGTGCTCCTCAGATGTTCATCTACGCTGGCCTCTTTCAAACGTATGTGCAAAGCATCACTTTACAGTTTGTGTATATAAAATAGATTTTCTGTTTTGAATAGATGCTTAACTTCTGTTACCAGTACATTTAATGTATACATTTATGGCATGTTTGTAGATGTGATGACTACTGGGGAGGGATTTATTGTGATGAGCCGGAGGTATCTCTCCCAACTCAACTGAAGGACACTTTTAACCGGGCTCCAGCTAGCCAGAACTGGTTGACTGTAAATGGTGGGAAGCTGAGCAGTGTCTGTGGCGCTGTAGCATCTATCAGTGTTTTTCTGCAATTTTCTTTAACACTGTAAAATAAGAAATGTTGAAATCTGATTGTGTTTTGGATTATAAAACTTTGCCCTTTGCTAGGTCCTGGCTAAATAATACATTTATGAAACTGCCAGTAAAGAACATCTAATTAGTAGATATACTGTGTTAATTATAATTTCTATCAATCACTGTTTAAAACTGTATATAATTTTGTTATATAGTAGATAACTTGTTCATAATCATCTGGCTGATAATGAATAATATACATATTATACATATTGTTAAGGTAAACCTGTCTTGAGAGAAATGGGTTCCCCTGCTTCTGAAAATGCTACCTTTCTGGTTGTTTTATTGATCTGGCTAAGAATGCCTTATCTGTATACTTGCTCTGGGTTGAAAAATAACTGAAACCATAGGGTCAGCATGACAGCCAGTCAAATAGTGTTTGTAGAATGAGGGGTCTTCAATGACTGCCTCCATGTTTCTGCAAAAAAAAAATGCTTTGAGACCTTTTTTCACTGATTAAGTGGATGTAGTTTTTCTTTCATATCATCACAGGGATGTAGTCGCCTTTTGGTCTCTGTGGATTTAAATCTGACCAGCGCTGAATTTATTCAGTTTTATTTCATGTATGGCTGTCTGATAATACCTCGCAACCGTGATCAAAATGTGCTACTGGAGTACTCCATAAATGGAGGCATCACTTGGAACATGCTCATGGAAATCTTCTATGACCAGTACAGCAAACCAGGGTGAGTATCTCTAAAGAAAATAACATTTACAAATATGTAAGATAGGTCTGTAAATCTGTTATACAGCAAACCAGGGTGAGTATCTCTAAAGAAAATAACATTTACAAATATGTAAGATAGGTCTGTAAATCTGTTATACAGCAAACCAGGGTGAGTATCTCTAAAGAAAATAACATTTACAAACATGTAAGATAGGTCTGTAAATCTGTTACTAAAATAGGTGTAGTAAGGTGTAGGTTTAATAACAGTCACACATTGAGTTGTGTACTCCAGCTATCACAAATGCCTCACCTGCATGACATTTAGCAATTGGATTTCTACTGATTTGACTGCTCATAAATGTTTAAATGCCAGGGAATTCGATTATATTGGATAAACTGAAGAACACCCTGGGATGTACAGCCTCAGCATGTTTGGACAAAACGAAGGAAAGAGCACGTTCGTCTCAGCTGACACAACACCTGGATTGGCTGAGGGGAACGGGCTCTTCCCTTTGGTTCGGCTGACCGTGCTGAGGCTGTTCGGCTCAGTCGAAGGGAGGTGAAGTGAGTCGAATGCAGCCGATGTACGGCTCAAAATAGCCGTACACGGCTGCAGTGAATAGCCGAAGAGGCTCTGGCACGTTTCACTTTGGCTCGGTTATTCATTCGACTGCCTTTGGCAGCTTAGTGAATAACCCTTTTAGTATCTGTGATTCTAGACCCCTTGTCATCATTCCGAACAGTTACATACAGCACTGTTGTCCCTTCCTTGTTTTATGTTTTATTCATGTAAAATTCTTATATCTGCTTTAAGTGAGACTTGCACAGAGAGAACTATGTAGGCTGCCATTGTTGAGCTCATTCTCAAAAGGCTGGTTCATTTTCTGAGTAATGCAGACCAGGAGTTCTGAGTTCAGTCCAACCTTGTTTCCTGCATACTTAATCCAGGTCAGTGACTCAAAATACGGAAGCTAGAGAGAGTCTTAAGCAATCTACATTGTCCCTCTGCAAAATGGATCATGCAGTTTAATAAACTGCAGCTTTAGATTTGTTAGGCCCCTGGTCTGAAAGTATAGACATCCATCAGCTGATGCAGCAGAATGCAGCTGAAGAGAAACATGCAAACACACCGAACTGATTAAACAACTTGTGTAATTAACCCCCCAGGTACAAGTGCTTTACCATTAATTATAATGTGATCAGCCTCTATCTACCACATCAGTACATTAGTTTACATGAGAAATTAGATAGTGTATGTAGTGATTTATTTATTTATGACTGTTGTTTGTTACTGTTGACCCTGTTGATGATATATTGTTTGGGCTGAGTCAACTGTTTTATATGCAACACACTGGACGCAAAAATTAGAAGTAAGGAATATACATTGGGTGGAATTTCTCAAAACTGGAGCAGCATGAATCTGGATCAGTTGCCCACAGCAACCAATCAGCTTCTCTCTTCAGTTTGCTCAGTTAAGACTTGAAAATGAAAGAGAGAAGCTGTTTGGTTACCATGCACATCTGCTCCAGATTTTGTCTGCTTCAGTTTTGATAAATTCCCCTCATAATGTTTTTGAAATATTGTACATGGTTGGATATGGGTGACTAAACTTAGAGTTATTCACAAAGAAGCCGAGGGATTAAACCGAACCTTTGGCTCACTTCATTCGCTGGAGCCCTTTGTTTCAGCCGAACTGAAGGGCTGCTGTACGGGCTATTCATATTAGCCCATACGGCAGCAGAAGGCAGCTTAAGCACTCAGCCGAGCCAAACGCATATGCTTCCGAAGCCGACCGCTCTCCCTGCAAAATGAAAGAAAAAAAAACAAAAAGAAAAAACAAAAACAGAGCGGGGTTCCCCTCCCAAACCACACTAGACCCTTTAGGTCTTGTAGGAATGTTAGGAGGGACCCCCCAAGTTAAAAATTTAAAAAAATGCCTGGGGTTCACACAAAAGTACCCTCCCAATGCCAAGAACATGTGGCCTTGTATGGTGCAGGGGGGGGGGCACTTGCTCATCCCCCCCCCCCCCCCCTCCTGCCCTGCCAGGCAAGTGCCCGGATTAAGGGTATAAGGGTATGGTCGGGAATTTTTGGAAAACAGCCATACACGGTTGAAGTGAATAGCCAAACGGTGTGCAGCTCCATTCACTTCGGCTTGGTTAATCACTCTGAGTTAATAGCCCCCTTAGTATTTTGCTATGACTTTTGGAAGAACCAGAATTATTTTCAGCTTTAAAATTCATGTTATTATATTTGTCTAAAGCACATATAGGAAAAGGCATTTTTATTTATTTTATTTGCGCAAATAGAAGAATCCACACATATCTTTAGGGTACATTAACTATTCAGATCAGTCCCTGTCTGCAAGTGCACTTGCTTTTATGTCCCTACCACAGTTGTTAATGCCTAACATAATGTGTATGTACAGGCAATCTGGGGGAAAGTCAACAATAACACCATTAGTACATTTTTGTACTATCTGAGGAAATAGGAACACCAGGAAGAATCACACACAAGCATGGCAAGTGCATACAAACTCCATGCATATAGTGTACCTAGAGGGAACAGTACCTCAGCACTGGGAGAATTTGTGATAAAGCATTGTACCGCTGCATTGCAAATTCAGAAAAAATTGTCCATTCAGAAGCTCTTGTGTATAATATTTACAGTATATGTTTAAATATGTACAGTATCTGAGTCTATAGCTTGTAGGATACTATGGTAGGCCTGGGCAAATTTCACCCAGCACTACGCAACCTTCATATGACTATCAAGGTAGATGGAATTTACATAATTAAGCATCAGTTGAAATTAAAACAGAACCACAATACATTACACTGAGCCCCTTTAGTCATGCCGCAAAATAATTATGTAACAAAATCAATAGTGTCCAGTCATGTACCTTCACTAATCAGAGCAGATCCTGAAGCTTTGGTACTTAACTGCTCTTAGTGCCAAATTTGCCAATTTGTTACATTCTGGCAAGAGGAACACAGCAATAGCAGTGCTTGGAATTTAATTAATTCTCCATGAAGGCAATAATCTAGCATTGAGCACTCAAGAAGAGGAGGGGGCGCCCTCACCCCTCCTCAAACACATGCCAGCACTTGCCTGCATTGTGGAGCTGACATATTTTGGTCTGAGAAGGGGAAGGCAACATCTGAAAATGGGATTTTCACCAACATACTGATGTAGCTATTGCCAGTGAAGAGGGGAGCGCTGGAATCCTGGTGCTAATATTAGGTAAAGCAAGCACTATGTGAGAACATAGCAGCTTATGTGCGCTATCTTTGCCTTTTTCACAAGCTGGCAGGACTTAGCTTGGTCTTTGTCATGCAATGCTGGCTGGCAATACAGTCACAGTTCTTGCTTTGTGCAGGCTTTACCTAACCTTAGCCCCAGTATTTCAGCACCTACCTCCCCACCAGCAATACCTGAGCTTTCTATTCCTTTACTACATTGACTTTCCTTAGCAAAATGGTTTCCAGAGGCAATACTAACTGTTAATATTACTTACTGTTTACTTACAGCTTTGTAAACATCCTCTTGCCATCCAGTGCTAAAACTGTTGGCACCCGTTTCCGCTGGTGGCAGCCCAAACATGATGGATTGGATCAGAATGACTGGGCCATTGATAACGTGTTGATAGCAGGCTCTGTGGATCAAAGTACAGTGATGCTGGATACATTCAGCAGTGCTCCACTTCCACACCATGAACGCACTCCAGCGGATGCAGGCCCCACCGGAAGGATCACATTTGATTTCTTCTCTGAAGACAAAACTGCAGGTAACATATCTCAAATAATTATTACTCTAGCTCAACCAGCTGAAGGTCAGCATTATTCTGTTCTTGATAATAACCTCCTGCATTTTCTAAATCAAAGTGGATGGCAAACTATTGTGATTTCTGATTCTTAATATGTACCTGGTACTCAGGGCCGGTGCTACCACTAGGCAAACTAGGCAGCCGCCTAGGGCGCACTGCTGCCTAGGGCGCAGCCACGACCACTCATCCCCCCATGGGGCCCCCCTATCTATTTCAAATTGCAAAACCCAATAGCAGGCTGGCTATTGCACCTGCCCACTGAGCAGAGGAGCGGAACTCAGAGACCACTTTCTCTCTCAGTTCCGCTCCTCTGCTCAGTGGATGGGATTTCAATAGCCAGTCTGCTATTGGCCATTTCAAATTAAAATAGCCAATAGCAGTCTGGCTATTGCACCTAGCTGCATTCATGCCTGCGGTAGCTAGCCGGCAGGGGCGGTGAAATGCAGGTTGCGCCATGGGAGGGGGGCTGGGGGGTGCTGGTCTTGCCTAGGGCGCAAAATAGTCTTGCACCAGCCCTGCTGATACTATTATTTCTTGTTAATCTGTTGCAGTACTTCAAACTCAATTGCAGACAAAACTCTTTTTATTAGAGGGGAATGGTTAGAACCTCTGTCGTGTTTTAATTACTGCCTGTGTTTATCTATCTCATTAACATCTATTCCCCTCATTTCTTGTCCTTCAGAGGGCTTTCCCTAACAATAAAAAATTAACACAGGTTCTAACACTTTTTCAATTCTGTTCAAAACAAAGAAACAGCTTTGACTGTAGTCGATTTACAATTTATTTAGCAGTGCTAAAGTGCAGGTACTTTGATCGTTGTGTTCCTTTGAATACACTTGAATCCTAAAACCAGTCTGTACACTGGGCCTCATCTTCCCTCCAAGTCATGATTAAGCCCCATGTAGTGTTGTAGTGTATCACCTGCACTACATACGGCGTTTGTAGACCATGAAGTTCATAGATTGCGGTGCTTGTAGTGATAACACGGATGGCAGCATGCATACACAAGAATGGATGAGTAAATCTCCAGCACTCACAAAATCCAAAGACGTGGATACCTTGTTCATAAATTGAATAAGCTGTCACAAGTCTCATAAACGCCAACATTTCGGGGCCATGCAGGGTCCCTTCCTCAGGGTGACATTGTCACAATGTCACCCTGATGAAGTGACCATGTGAGGCCCTAAAATGTTGGCTTGTATGACACATGTGACAGTTTACTAAATTTACAAACACAATATCCACATCTTTGGATTTTGTAAGTGCTGGAGATTTCTTCGTCCATTCATGATGAAGCCCCAAGCACTAAACCCCTTTATTTGCTAAGATTAAGCCCCATTGGTTCAGGCACTAAGCCCAACCCCCATCAATACTCTCAAACTGCACTTCAGCACTGTTGTTACCATGGGCAATTTTGGGTTGGTGTTAAGGTTCATTTAATGGTGTATGAACATTTACATTTACCACATATAATATATACTTGACCAATACATCTTTCCCCAAATTTTTATATGATGTTATCTGTTTTTAAGTGAATGAACATTGGCTTTTCCATGATGACTGCAGCATTGAAAGGTTCTGTGACTCACCCGATGGTGTAATGATCTGCGGAAGCCATGATGGAAGAGAAGTGTATGCAGTGACCCATGACTTGACACCAGCAGAAAACTGGATCATGCAGTTTAAGGTAAATATGCAGAACTATCTGTTACATATATAGGATGCTCTTCCCCCTCCTCTTATCTCCATAACATAAGAGGTGCTCTGTAGTCCAACATAGGAGAATTTATGCAGAGCTGATAACACTGCTTGGGATTTCTGTGCAGAAAAGGCTGATTTGTCAACTCACTACAGTAAGTTAGGAACTCTTAGATTTCTAGCAGGATCGACAGGTATTATTCTGTACTTGTATTTTTAAGGATATAAAACTTGTGGAAAATGTACATGTATTGCAGAGATTTACTGAATATGTATTGTTATACCCAGACATACACTTTATTAAACTTCCCTCTATCTCACCACTATAATGAACACATCTTATTTATAATGTTTATTTCCATTTGTTATATTGGAACAATATAGGGGCATTTTTCAGAAAACAGTACAAGAAGCAAAGAGTAGTTCACTTTTCATTGTTCAGGCTGCTGCAATATGAATTCTGATCAGTTGCTGCAATTTTTATATTTAATAAATTACATTTTGACTTTTATGTTATAGATAGCAGTTGGCTGCAAGAACTCTGAGAAAAATGTGCAAAACAATGTGCATGTGCAATATTCTACTGACTTTGGTGTGAGCTGGAGTTATGTGGTTCCACAATGTCTACCTGCTGATCCTAAATGTTCTGGGAGTGTATCACAGCCATCAGTATTCTTTGCTGTTAAAGGATGGAAGCGAGTCATCTACCCTCTTCCTAATAACTTGATTGGAAAGTAAGTTGGTATAAATACATGGCATCTCATGTAGCACAGTAAAATAGGTGCTATACATGGCAACCAGTAAAAGTTCTTCATTCATTTTATAATCTGCACTGGAAAATTTACAGTCAAGGTCCTGTTACTAGGTAACACAGACAGGTTGTGTTTCACATATTTGGATGTCTGAGATCCGATGTTTACCTGGCATTCATGTACCACGTTGTTAATTTAGCTCATTGTTTTGCATCTTTTATTTATCATATTTTTATTAATTGTTTTCATTTTCAGAAAGACACAATTACAGAGTGTTTGTGTCTGCAGAGTGATTGTGTCTACAGAGTGATTGTGTCTACAGAGTGATTGTGTCTACAGAGTGATTGTGATACAGGGCATTTTAATAAGCATACAAAAAGGGTACAATTAACCATCACATGGATATATGAGTCAATAAGTACAGTGTAATAGGGTAACCATAGACTGATTGGTCTCATGGGGCCCATAGTTGTAAGAATTTGTCCAGCTTGTCCCAGAGTCTAGTTGTCAGATGTTGCAGCCAGGGGCACCGATAGGGGAAGTACAGGCAGATCTCTCTTACTGGACACCAAAGGGTCTTTAGGGGGCCCCGAGCCAGCAGCAGCTGCCTGCATGAGTGGGACATAGATTGGGCCCTGCAAAACTGACAAAAAAGTGTTACCACTGTGCTGCAACACTTTGCGTACTAGTACACTGTTACATACTTCTGACTTCCGCATTCTGTACTTTATCTTGTATGTCACATATTTCTGACCAAAGTGTTTATTGTCTCAACAGTTGCTTGTTGCTAAGTACTCCCCAGTGGTTTTAACAATGGGGGGAGGAGGGATCTTGTCAGGTAGGCTGTACGGGACCCCATGATTTCTAATGGCAGTGCTGGTTCCATAATATTGTTGATCAGATCCATCTCGGATGGAATGGTATGTTTTGCTCATTGGAGAGGGATCTGCAATCTACCTGCTGTAAGGATGTGTGCTGATAATTTCTTAGATATGTTTGGTAAAGGGAGGCCAAGGAGATCATGAATTAGGTTTAAAGGGAATGCCACAGGAATTGTTGTATTTTGGTCAGCAAACCTTTCCAATAATTTTGTATTTAGGGGCATTGCCAGAAAATGTGATAAAGTATACCAATTGATTGCCCACACCACAAGCATTCTTTGGAGATAGACTGAATGTAACGAATCAAGACAACTGGGTTTTTGTACAGAACATGAGAATTTTGTATAGAGTCTATTTTTGACTTCTGCATATTGAGGACTTGGATGCATTCTCCAAAATCATATCCCACAAGAGCAAGGGTATTGGGCATCCTCCCATTTTTTTCAGAAATTATTAGGTTAAAAATGTTTTAATACAACTAGGATACAGCACAACATATTTGAAATTGTCATGGCACAAAGCAGAGTACAGAAGTTATATATGCATAGGTCAAGGTTGTACATACATTTAGCATGACTAAAAGGAGAATATATAAAATAGTACAGTAAGAAAATAGACACAATGTGCGAATAGAACACATTTTTTAGGAGTAATCTAACTGTATGAGGTGGGAAGTTATCAAGAGAGGCATGGCACTGTTGGGATGCACCCAGGACAGTAGGGTACAAATTTTCTTATTTCTTTTTTTCATGTATAAATGCTCATTCACACTCGTTCACTGGTGAGGCAGAGTGAATGAGTTTATATAGCTGATCATGTGTGGCTGTGAAGGGTGACTTAAACAAATTGTCTTCCAATGCTGTAATATGAGGCTAGGAATATAGGGTTTGATTTACCAAAGGCAAATAGACTGTTCACTTTTCAAGGTAGTTTGCACTTTGCAGGGGAAGTTTTCCTTAGCTTAGTGAAATTTCACTTTTCACCAGAGCATGTGCATGGAAAATTAAAAAAAACAGTTTTTGCCTGCACATGATTGGATGATGGAAGTCAGTAGGGCTTCACCTCATTCACTAAACTATGGGGAAACTTCCCCTGCAAATTGGAAATTCCCGTGCAAAGTGAACAAGCTCTTTACCTCTATTAAATCAACCCCATAGCTGTTAAATTGCAGACACAGGTCGCTTGGGAACATCATATTTAGTACGTAACTCCTCAAACGTTCTAAGCTAGAGAGACACCAGATAGGTCAGATGTCAAAGCTGAAACAGCTTGGTCTGTGCTCAAGGCAATGTGGTAGCTGCGATAGTCTAATCAATATGGCAGGGTTGTATACGTTATTAGCAAGGGGTGATAGGCAAGTAGAGAGAGAGATCCCCCCCTGCAATGGTTCCAAATAAAGACCTTAAAATGCATAGGGGATGAATAAGAAAGGGGCCCTCATTCTCTTGGATGCTTTTTTTCCGGGGACCATATCCAAGAGCAAGGATGGATTGGTAAGGTCCATCTGGGACCTCACCAATGTGGGGCAGCACAGTGGCCTAGTGGTTAGCACTTCTGTTTTGTAGCGCTGAGGGACCCCGGCTCAAATCCCAGTATCCCAGTCAGGGACGCTATCTGCAAGGTGATTGCATGTTCTCACTGTGCTTGCATGGGTTTCCTGCTAGGTACTCTGGTTTCCTCCCACACTCCAAAGACATGCTGGTAGGTTTAATTAGCTCCTGTCTAAATTGGCCCTTGTATGTATGCATGTGAGATAGGGACCTTAGATTGTAAGCTACCTGAGGGCAGGGCATGATGTGAATGTAAAGCACTGAGTAAATTGTCAGCACTATATAAATACCAATAATAATAATCTGTGTTCAATCTCTGTCCATCTGTTGTGAGTATATTGGTGTTAGGGAACCAAGAAACTAGACTAAAACGTAAAGTGCAGGTTTAAAATATAAAAGGAGTTTATTGAAAACAACAATAAACATAAATGTCAAAAAACAATTGAGAAAGTCCAGGACATAGTCAGTGCCAAGGCAGGGGTCAGATGCCAAAGCGGGTAGTCAACCAAGTCAGATTCAGGAAGCACGGAGAGCAGAATGAATGGAAACAAAGCCGGAGTCAGGAACCAGGAGATCAGTCAGCTAGAGTCAGGATCATACACGGAAATCAGAAACAATGGCAGCACACTTGGTTGATCAGAACTAGACATGTAAGCTGTGGAAAGGTTCGGTTCTGATATTTTGTTATTTCAGAATTCGGATCCGAAATTCAATTCGGTTGGGGTTTTGGATTCAGATGAAATCCGAATTTTCGTTACTTTCAGATAAGTTTACGGATATTCGTTGCTAATACCACAGAAAACCATATACAGATATTAATACTAAAGCTGAATCTCCTAAACCCGAATGGCATTCAGAATCCGAATTTCCGGATTGCAATCGGGAGCTCCCAAATGCCATTCGGGTCTGGGAGCCTCAGCTTTAGTAATATATGTATTTAGCAGAGGCTGCTAAAGAGATGAGATAATAGTACACAGCTAGCAATTCAATTGTCTTATAGTTCCAGGCTTGCATCTTTACAATAGCAAAAAGACTAAACTGTTGAAGTGATTTTTCAATCATAAGATATGAATTTCTTGAAAAAAAGACTGCTTGTTATGCATCAGTACAACTTCTGGCTAGAAAAGCCTCATATTTGACATTGAAGATAGTAAATCATTGAAAAGTAAATAATTTTTAGTTGAAAATTATATTAGTGGTTCTATAGGACTCTCCACCTAAAGCATTAGCAACCAGTTTTATAGCCTTGATTCAAAGCTTCATATTTTCTCTTAATGAGAAATGTCTCTTACACGGATTTGTGATTTGTCTAGTTTAACTCTCTTGTTTTATATAGCCCTGTCAGGTTTCGATTTTACCAAAAATATTCAGATATTCAGTGGGGAATCGACAATTTCTACATTGGACCTGGCTGCCTGGACAACTGTAATGGCCATGGTGATTGCTTGCCGGAGCAATGTATCTGTGATCCAGGATACACTGGACCGAACTGTTACCTGTCACATCCTTTAAAGGTCTGTACTAATACACACCACACACAGAATGAGTTTTGCTTTGCTATGCTTTGGCATGCAATGTACACCTCTGTAACATAGAGTGCCCATTGCCACATACTGTATGTGCCATGTGTCACTCATGCAGTAAAACACATGTTACCGCAACACATGTTCCGCAGTATACTGCCACATATTTTGGCAAACCAAAACAGAAGCAGATAGCACACCTGCACTGCAGCACACCACAACCATGTGTTGTGGTGGTCTGTGTCAGAAAAATGTATCATGTCGTGTTGTGGGGCATTGGCAAGCCATTCAAAATGGGCTACGTTGACGCATAGCATGTTAGCAAGCCACACAATGTGTGTTTGTTAATGCACTGCGCAGCAGTGCTAAAGTGTGAATGGGCCCTTAATATTTTTGATATATTCATGTCCACAAGCTGAAGGTCCCTTTCATGTGGCAAATGCAGTTTTACTCTAAAAAAGGCCTAACCCTTTTTACAAGATATCTCACTTCAAGGGGAAAAAGAGGCATTTGTCAATTACAAATAAAGGGTCCTCTTCTCAGACCGTAGAAATGGAGCCTGGAAAGCAGGAGTGTGGTTATCATACTGTGTTTCATTTTTTGGATGTCCTTGAATGTGATAAAATCATATTATTTATCATAAATAATAAACAAGTACATTTCAAATCTACCAATAGATACATTTTAGCAAAGTTACTTTGCTTATATTTCCCTAACCTGCCTTGTCAGTGTGTCCACTGGTATCCTAAATTCCCACAATACACCTGAATATTTAAGAGAAGCAGCCTGTTTTTACATGTATTACACATATATATATATATATATATATATATATATATATATATATATATATATATATACATATATATATATAAAACCTTTTTAACATGCATGTATCTAAATTTAGTCATGGCATATATTTTGCTGAACAAAAGTATCACTGGTAAGAATCTGGTCACTGTGTAATGCCTGCTGCCCAACCTGTGCAGCATTTCCTATACTTAATGTTGTATATCAAGAAAATAAAAAGAAGATACATATATATCTTTCAGTAAATATTGTTGCACTTTCTAAAGATCTATTCAAATGTACTATTTGAATGAATGTAGGCATACCGCAATGGTATTATAACTTAAGTAAAATTAATACATTGTTTCATAGACCTTCCTGAAAGAGCGCTTTGACAATGATGAACTAAAACCTGACTCATGGTTGTCCATGGAAGGAGGGAAGACATGCATAGACTGTGGCATCCTAGCTGAGGATACTGCCCTTTACTTTGGCTCAGGCGCGGTACGGCAGACAATCACCCAGGACCTAGATCTAAGAGGAGCAAAGTAGGTTATACTGCATTACTTTGCATTGGGAGCATTACAGACTACCACAAATATGTCTATGATCTTTTCAATATGTGACTTGACTTGTATTTTATAAAACAGCCTTATTTAAAAAATAAATAAATACACACACTAAATGATATAATTAGAAAATATTATGACTGTACACTCTTTTTTTGTTAGGTTTGTGCAATACTGGGCAAGAATTGGAAGTGAAAACATTACATTTTGCCATAGACCCACGTGCAGGAAAGAAGGCGTTCTTCTAGATTACTCTATTGATGGAGGTATGTAGGTGGTAACTTTGAATAATTCTATTAAAATGTTTTAGTAGAGTAACATAAATAGCATACACTCTACAGTGCTATAACAACAATCTTGCATTCCAAGTCAGCCTTGGAATCCATGATTCTAGCCAATTTTACATTAGGCAAATGTGAAGTAGAAGCAATTAGAATTTAACCTCCCTGGCGGTATTCCCGAGTGTAGCTCGGGGTTACTTTTCCATACCATAAGCGGTAACCCAGAGCTACACTCGGGAAAGCCGCATAGCATTTACTTACCTTGTCCCTCGAGCCGCGCTGTGTTCTGTGGCCGATGCCGGCTTCCGGGTTCCGTCGCCTTCGAGCGTACGCGTCGCAGGGGAGCGGAACCGGCGGGATATTAAAAAAAAAAAACGACAAAGACGGAAAAAATTGGAAAAGAAATATACCGATAAATGACATGAAATAAAAATCCTACCGCCAGGGAGGTTAAAGTGGAACTTAACACCATCTTCCTAGGATGATGTCATCTTAGCCTCTAGATCGGCAGTTGCCATGGTGCTGCACTCAAGACCAGCCATTGAGGGCTTAAAAGATTGGCTGGGTATACCACAATTTATGTGAAATGTAATTAGTCAAATTCTACAACTAGAATGACAGAATTATTAAGAACAATATATCAGTGTTAATCCGATTCTACAACAGATACCAAACTAAGATAATTTAGGATCAAGTGTAGAACATAACTTAAGCAAGATAAAAAGTGTATTAAGTTGACTTTTTGTTGGAACACCATGAATAACAGAAAGCCATGTAAGATGTAATGTAAAATGTATAAAACTGAATCAAACAGCCATTAACTGAAAGAGTGATGTATGATATATAGAGAGATGTATGATAAGTATAGAGATACATGATTTTAAACCAATTTCCCAGTCTTCTCACCTAATATGAGAATAATTGCCACCCATCTATTGTATACCTTCTGATCAAATCCTCTGTTTAAACAAAGGTTTGAACAAAGGGTCAGGGTAGTTTCCTTGGTAACATGAAAGTAAATGATCAATAATAATTAACACAAATATATTAAAATCAATGACATTATATTGATCTGTAATGAAGTGGTCCAACTCTAGATCTGTAAATTGTACATTTTTGCTTAGGTAACAAGTAAGCAGTTGAACAATAAAATGTCCATTCACTTTTGCAGTGATAGATAATGGGTAATACATGGGCAACCCTAAGGAGACATTAGTTCAGTTATGCTGATGCAGTAGCTTATATCATATACTCAATTTTTAGTAACTGATTTTCCTCTGCCAAAGATGCCTTCCTTCAGCATACTGAAAACGAAACGTGTTATGAAAATATGTTCTGGCATCAAGACAAGTCACGGTTGTTACATCCCTTTAGAGCAATTATTTATTGCATTCTGTGGTGTGCAGACATATGTTAATAGCTTTGTTCCGATTCTGAAGCATAGTATATGCAGAAATGAACCTATTAATATGTTAGTAAACTTTTGTTCTGTTAGGTATCTCCTGGACAGTGCTGCATGAGATGGACTATCAAAAATACATGGACGTCAGATATGATTATATCCTACTACCAGAGCACGCACAGACTAACACAACCCGTCTGCGCTGGTGGCAGCCCTTTACTGTTAGTAATAGTGTTGTTGTACCTGGTCCTGATCGTGCACAGTGGGCTCTTGATAACATATTAATTGGAGGAGCTGAGATCAACCCCAGCCAGCTTGTAGACACATTTGATGATGGTATGTTTGTCACTAATCTCTAACATTAAATTATTCAATGCAGCCCAAATTTGATCTTTCGTTTTGCTGTGATTCCCTTTGTCTAAATATTTATGAATTCTTTGTGTTATTATGTTTGTTTGTTTTTAACAAAGTTGCTGTTTAATGTGTGACTGGTAGAATTTGCTTTCAAAGTAGAAAATGTAATGAGTATTACTTAAAGTTCTTCACGAAAGCATGAAAGTTGAAAAAAAAACACACAAGTACATCTTTCCCCTTTACTTTTCATAAAATGCATTATCCTTGCATCTATTAGCAGTTGTCAAGTCATAGATTGTTATGCTGACACACAGTTAAAACTTTCAACAGGAAAGAGACAGAAAATGTTTTGCATGTAACTAATAGTAGTTTTTCAAAATGAGAAAAATGACAGTTGCTATAAGCTTTGAAGCCTTTTTCCACTGCTCACGTGTTGATGCTTTAGTTCCGTTTTCACATTAGCGTTTGTGGGTGATTGTAATTATTATGGTGCATTAGGTAAGTACTGTATCAGAAAGGGACTGATATTTTTTTCTCTCTAGAAGGTACATCACATGATGAACATTGGAGTTTTTACCCCAATGCTGTGAGAACTGCTGGCTTCTGTGGCAACCCATCTTTTCACCTGTACTGGCCTAACAAGAAGAAAGACAGAACAGATAATATACTTTCCTCAAGGGAGCTTATTATACAGCCTGGCTATATGATACAATTCAAGGTAAATATTTTATTTGCAAATGTTTGCAACTGGTTTAAACAATACAATAATATATGTTTTTGTTAATGGTCATAGGAACCAAGGAATGAAGCCTGGCTGTCTGTTGGGTCATATGATTTTTACAGCAGTGAATTATACAAAAAATCCTCAGCATTCTATCCTGCCAGTCAGCAGCAAATAAACTGAAAGCAAGGTTACCAGAATGTAGCTTGCACTGATAGATAGCATAGAGAGATGAATTAGATAATGTCCCAGTTTTAACACTCACACAAATCAGAGTAGGGCCATCCTATTCAGAAGTACCTTGATGTGACAATAGAGTTTCTCATACATTTAAAAATATGTGCAGCTGAGACTTCTGTTTCTGATGTGAATGATAAAAACAGATTATAATTTAGGTATTTTTGTGATTTGCAGGATTGAGTACAGGGCTTGTTATTCTGTCTATTTCATGTGATTTGTCTGCATGTTCCATTGTTCGTTATAAATCGATCAAGCAGCTGCTACGTTCGGTTTTAAATGCTGTTCAACGTTTCCACAGGTTTAGTTTTAGTAGAATTTTCACCAATAAAAGTTTGTGGCTGGCGATACAAAAGTGTTAGAGTGTATCTCAACCAAAACCTTTTTTGTATGGCCTGCTGTGTATTTTTATTGGCATAATAATAAAAACAGTGGAATCCCAAATATTAAGAAAAAAACCTCTAGTGGGCATTTATATATGACTATAACACCATCTTAGCAAGAAATTGCTTTATTCGCATTTATCATTCTGGACCCTTGGTATCCCTTTAATATCATCGGTTGACTAATAGCTGCTGTCCAGATTGCATCTTGGCCTTATGATTTTGTACTTTATCTGTTTACTTGTTAAAAAAATCTAAGTTTTAACCTTCTTTGCTGGGTACATTGGTGAAGACTGTATACTTCTAAGATTATGAATCTTGTCGAGAGCCTAAATCTACCGCTGGTGGCACCAGTAACACTAGAATCCATTGCTCTCAATAACATTGCAGTTAATTTATATCAATCATATTTTTATAGCTTGGGGAGCAGCCCCCCACAAACAGACACAGCTAGGTTTGGCATACTGGCACATATCCTTTAAACTTAGGATGCTGTAGCCCTTCCTTTGGCTACAGCATACATAGTGCTTGCTTACCTCTATCCAGTTTCTTCCCTTAGAAATAAGGACTGCCCACATATAAAAGACACAAGTGTCTCTGTGATCCACTACTTACATCCAGCTCCACAAGATGCTTCATACGGTCATTGGAACTCACATGCAACTTCCTCTCACAGTGTCATTTAGATCCAGATTGGTTGTCCGAGGAACTCCTCCCCAGCATGACTTCTCAAACTTCCATCTTTGTTAAAAGCATCCTCTATTAAACTGCGGTACTCAAACAGTACACGAGTACAGTATGAGACTTCTATTGTTGTACATTTCTGTAGAACGGTTCTATTTCACATTTCTCCATAGTGTTTATTCCATTATTGGATGGACAGTGTTTAAAGTTTCAGTATTCTTTAAACTAGCAACTTTCCATTTCAGATTGTGGTTGGCTGTGAAGTGAACACATGCATTGATCGTCACTCTGTAATGCTGGAGTACACAAAGGATTCTAGGTAAGATACAGCTAACAACAGTGTAGGCATTTCATATAGTGGTTCTGATCATGATAGTTAACAGTGATAAAGATATTATATGTAAAGAACATAACATAATGTATGGTATAATGATTATGACCATGAAAACAACTTCCATTATAGCAGGTTTATTTTGTATGGAGTAAAGTAGGATTCCATGTGTGTCAAATCTAAGCTTCCTGTAAATTACTGCAATAACTCAGAATGCTTTTACTAGCTGACTTATCTCCTTTCTAACTGTTAACAGGACAGATTTATGGCAGCTGGTTCAGACACAGTGCCTTCCTTCCTCCTCAAACAGCATTGGATGTTCCCCATTCCAATTCCATGAAGCCACAATCTACAACTCTGTCAACAGCTCAGTGTGGAAAAGAGTAACATTGCAGCTACCAGACCATGTCTCTTCCAGGTATATGCAGACCTCTGTTCACATAACACAAGGTTTTGGTTTTTTTTCAATTAGTTATTATTGAATTTATCAAAAAGAGTACAGTAAATGTAAAGGAAGTGCAGTACAAATATACAAATAGTGTATATAACATCAGAACCTATGTGGTTCAATTATTCTAGAAGAGATTGAAGTTATATTGTAATGTATTAGTGTAGAAAAGGGAAAAAGTAGGTAGACTAGTAGGTAGAAAAGGGAAAAAGTAGGTAGTGTAGCCAAGCAAATAGGTAAAGCTAATGATATTAAATTTCAGTATTAATACACAGAATTATATTTATGTGACCAAATTCTCCAGTTGGATTCGAATTAGGCCAATTTGCCTTTACGGATAGCTAAAATTCTTTCGTAGTTATAGTAAGTTTAAACAATGGATACTGGTTCAGAGACATTGCGAGAATCAAGTGATCGCCAGCGTCGCATAATTGTTAGTCTTGCTGCTGAACGTATATGTATTGTAACGGTGCGGGTTTGAAAGGGAAATTTCTCTATTCCTAAAGAGAGTGTGGCTAAAACAGGATTAAGGGGTGTAAGGATCCCTGTTATTTCAGATAACACAAGCTTTATTCACCTCTCATCAGAGGCGGCTCTTTAATTAGGAAAATTAGGCGGTCGCCTTAGGCCTCGCGCTCCCTAGGGCCTCGCGGCCGCCTCATTTGCCCTGCCGTCACATTACCTTGCAGCCAGGTAACGTCATGAGCTCTTAGCCCTGTCGCTGTCAAACGGAGAGTTTCCGTTTGACAGTGACAGGGCTGAGAGCTTATCTGTTTCCTCGGTCCGTCCATTTGGCCAGTTGTCTTCTGGAGCTCCGCCCACCAGCCACTGGGAAGCCATCTCACCCCTCCCATCCACCGTACAAGGATCCCAATCTAGCTGGGAGGGCGGAGTTGAATCTGGCTGGGAGGGCGGAGTTGAATCTTGAGCCCTGTGACCCTAGAGAGTCCTGTGGAGACCCTAGGTAGGGGGTCTGTGGGGTCTCACTAGCTGTCTGCGTGGTCTAACGAGGCTGGTTAGACCCCACAGAGCCCTGGTGAGACCCCACAGAGCCCTGGTGAGACCCTACAGAGCCCTGGTGAGACCCTACAGAGCCCTGGTGAGACCCTACAGAGCCCTGGTGAGACCCTACAGAGCCCTGGTGAGACCCTACAGAGCCCTGGTGAGACCCTACAGAGCCCTGGTGAGACCCTACAGAGCCCTGGTGAGACCCTACAGAGCCCTGGTGAGACCCTACAGAGCCCTGGTGAGACCCTACAGAGCCCTGGTGAGACCCTACAGAGCCCTGGTGAGACCCTACAGAGCCCTGGTGAGACCCTACAGAGCCCTGGTGAGACCCTACAGAGCCCTGGTGAGACCCTACAGAGCCCTGGTGAGACCCTACAGAGCCCTGGTGAGACCCTACAGAGCCCTGGTGAGACCCTACAGAGCCCTGGTGAGACCCTACAGAGCCCTGGTGAGACCCTACAGAGCCCTGGTGAGACCCTACAGAGCCCTGGTGAGACCCTACAGAGCCCTGGTGAGACCCTACAGAGCCCTGGTGAGACCCTACAGAGCCCTGGTGAGACCCTACAGAGCCCTGGTGAGACCCTACAGAGCCCTGGTGAGACCCTACAGAGCCCTGGTGAGACCCTACAGAGCCCTGGTGAGACCCTACAGAGCCCTGGTGAGACCCTACAGAGCCCTGGTGAGACCCTACAGAGCCCTGGTGAGACCCTACAGAGCCCTGGTGAGACCCTACAGAGCCCTGGTGAGACCCTACAGAGCCCTGGTGAGACCCTACAGAGCCCTGGTGAGACCCTACAGAGCCCTGGTGAGACCCTACAGAGCCCTGGTGAGACCCTACAGAGCCCTGGTGAGACCCTACAGAGCCCTGGTGAGACCCTACAGAGCCCTGGTGAGACCCTACAGAGCCCTGGTGAGACCCTACAGAGCCCTGGTGAGACCCTACAGAGCCCTGGTGAGACCCTACAGAGCCCTGGTGAGACCCTACAGAGCCCTGGTGAGACCCTACAGAGCCCTGGTGAGACCTTACAGAGCCCTGGTTTAACCAGGGCTCTGTGGGTTCTCACCAGGGCTCTGAGGGGTATAATCAGGCTGGTGAGACCCTACAGAGCCCTGGTTTAACCAGGGCTCCGTGGGGGTCTCACCGGGGCTCTGAGGGGTCTAACCAGGCTGATGAGACCCCACAGAGCCCTGGTGAGACCCTACAGAGACCTGGGTTATTCAGGGCTCTGTGGGGTCTCACCAGGGCTCTTTGGGGGTCTTACTGGGGCTCTGTGGGGTCTCACCAGCCTGGTTAAACCCCACAGAACCCTGGTGAGACCCCACAGGCCTGAGCGGGGCCTCATGTTTAGGTTTCGCCTAAGGCCTCGCAAACTCTAGAGCCGCCTCTGCCTCTCATGATTGTTTGATGTTATATAATCCCAACAATTGATGCAAACAGAGCTGTAAAGGTTTCAGATAGTTTTCTCAGTTTAAGCACTTTATTCTTGCGTTGAATCTGGGACTCCTGGTCTGCATCCAGATGAGTCAAATTGGAGATATATTTATCTTTCAAGTAAATGCAAGTTGCCATAGTAACCTAATCACTGAAAAATGAATCATGTAATATCATTCTGTAGATGTAAACTAATTAAAAGTGAACTTTGTTGCTATGTATAATCCAGTTCATAATACCTATGTTACCTGCAGGAGTAATAAATATATGTGCACATTGTATAAAATCTGTATATTGCTATGGAGAATACATTTGAGGGCAGGTGATAAGAAATATTGGTAGAAATAGTAGATAGTAATAGAAATAGTAATATGAACCTGCTTCTGCAGATGCCATGAAAAGCAGCAATCATCACATCACCACCAAACTGATGTTCACTAGGGCATGGAAAGTGAAGACCCTCAATTTGAATGCTGTAGAGCAACAATTTAATGATATTCTAATTAATGAAAAACTCACAGTTATCCTTCACGAGAGTAATCATGGATCAATTAATCCATATAGAAAAAATAGTGGGTAGAGCCCCTCCCTCCATTTCAGATACTTGGACAATGGCAACACTATTGGGTGCCCCTTCCCAACTTCTAAAATATACACATATATTACCTCATTTATACCTAAAATTGCCTCCATAGACTTTAACAAGATCACTGAAAAAAACATTATCAAACAGGTGTCCCTGTCGTCATGGTAACCTGCCTACTAGCAGATTTAGGAAGCCATCACAAGTGGCTGATTGCTGTTTCTATGCATTGTTTGATTACCTCTGGGTTATCTAGGGCTATCTAAACTGTTGGTCAATTTAATAACCTTCTTTCACAGTGTTTTCTCTGGTAAAACACTGTTACCCTCTTTTTTGATCTATCTAAACTGTGTCTGTTATTTGTAATTGTCACTGCTGCCTGAGAAAGGGGGTCCTCGTTGGCTCTATTATACTGTTTGCTGATGCATAAATGTCTTATATTTGTAATTCTACAATAGTACACTGTCATTACAATAGTAACTGTCATTTTGGACTGTTTTTACTGATGGCATCATCCGTCTTCTTACCTTTGAACCCATCATTGATTAGGTATATGGCTGTAAGGAGTGCACTAGATCTCGTGGATATATGGACTGACCCTCCCAACTTCCCTCTCCTGCTGCCAGGGATTTATTTTTTTCTTTCTTCCTTGGCCTACATCCTTTTTCTCACTCTCTATTTGCTCTCTATTCTTTACCATTCCATGCTTTCCCCTCCTCTGAACATTTTTTCCTATATAGTAAAACCCCTTTTACCCTCCATTTACATTAATAGTAACCCAACTTGGAAGCTGAATGCAACATTTCCTTTGTTTCTCTGATTTCCTCTCTAAAATACTTAACCAACCACAGACAGATGTACTATTGTATTAGTGAGATATGTATTCTGCTCTGTGCTTTCAACTCTTGCTCTACACTTGCACCTGTATTATTCATTCTCTTGCAATAAAACTTTTGTAAAAGAAAAGCAGAAATCATGAAGGTGCCAGGGAAGCACCACGAATAAACAGATCTAAACCATGCTTCCGCTACTGGAGAGGAGAAATAGACACTATAAATGGAGCCTTTCAAATCCAAATCAAACCTGATCCTGTTACAAACCTGTTACTTGTATTTTGAGTGTTAGAAATGAGGAAATGCTACCAGTAGACCAGCAAGGGTCTTCTGGATGGCCTTTACATATTAATATACTCTTAATTAATAACCCCCTGAATTGTTCTATTGTATCAAAGAAAAACAGGGAAACCATTTTCTTGTTGTTTAATTCTTTAGGGGGGCTTGTTGTGTTGGCGAGGGAGGGGTTTGGCAGGGTGGGCAATGGTACAGAAAATTTTTCTTTAAAACTATTTATATAAAACATAATTTGTATTTCTCTTAGTGCTACCCAGTTCCGTTGGATTCAGAAGGGTGATGAGACAGAGAAACAAAGCTGGGCTGTGGACCATGTCTATATTGGAGAAGCCTGTCCTAAGCTGTGCAGTGGACATGGATACTGTACTAATGGAGTGATCTGTATATGTGACGAGGGATTCCAAGGTATTTTTTCTGAAGTAATGAAGTTATTAAAAAAAGTACACAACTAGTTTTAATTCTGCCCAGTCTAGAAGTCTGCCTGTCCTGAAAGACAATAAATGTTCACCTGAGCCAGCCAAAAATGTTTGTCCATGCATTGCTTAAGACCCAGTCTTTAGAGGATTGGGACTCGGTAATTAATAAGAAAGCCAATAATTAATCCTGAAGTAACTTAGTAAATATGTCTGGAATGTCTATTCTTTAAGTGCTGACTAACAGATGAGTCTTTTAGTTAAGGCTAATGCATCTTACGATAGTGTCTTTTATTAAATGTCTTTCAAATGCATTATGTTCCCTCGGACCTATTATATAGCATATATTTGTGTATGAAATTGCAATTACTTAAATTAAAAGGATGGGTAATAAAACATAATAATTTACTTGCAGGTGATGACTGCTCCATATTTAATCATGACCTTCCAAGTTATATTAAAGATAATTTTGAATCTGAAAAGGTGACAGAAATAAACTGGGAGAATATTCAAGGAGGTGTAATTGGAAATGGATGTGGACAGCTTTCCCCATATGCTCATGGAGACTCTCTATACTTCAATGGGTGTCAGATAAGACAAGCCATAACAAAACCACTCGATCTCACAAGAGCAAGGTAAATAATAACTGTTTATTATCGCAAAATGTGTGATGGAGGGCCAAGGTATGCTACCAACTGCCTTGATCTAGTCATAGCAGGTTATAAGCCTTCTAGGTCAGCAGAAGGCATAGAGAGTTAGATCTTTTTCCAAAGGAGAAAAAGCACAAAAAAAACCCCACAGGAGTGGAGGGCACATTTCCAAAAACAATGAGTCTAGAGGAATACTTAGCTAAATATTGGTCATTCACGTACAGTAATACATTGCTACCCAAACCTTCTGACTCAGTCTGACCAATTGTGATATAACATTTAATTCACGGTATAATTTAAAAAGATGTTTGAAGATATGCATTTTTAAGACTGCTACCATGACTACTCAAAGTCTTACTGTGCCTTTACATTTTTCTCTATAGCAAAATCATGTTCGTGCTTCAGGTAGGAAGCATTGCCCAGACTGAGAGCTGCAATACCAACCTAAGCGATCCCAACACTGTAGACAAAGCAGTACTGTTACAGTACAGTGTTAATAATGGCATAACATGGCAAGTAATCGCCCAGCACCAGCCTAAAGATTTCATACCAGCACAAAGAGTGTCCTACAATATTCCACTGTAAGTATTGTATATAAGTGTCATTATTATGTGCAGATATAGAGCTCATAGGAAATGTATTAAGTAGAGGTGGACAATGTGCACTAAATTTTGATGACGTTTTTAGAATGTTTCCAATTTAATCTTCGTGTAAGAACATGCAAAGAGCAACAAGATAACTGTACAGAAAACATGTTTGAATGTGATTTATGGAAAATGTTTACTGAGAAGTTTGTGTTGCTTCATTGTTTTAGGGAAGCACGTATGAAAGGAGTCCTATTGCGCTGGTGGCAGCCACGTCATAATGGAACAGGTCATGATCAATGGGCTTTGGATCATGTAGAAGTTGTACTGTGAGTATCTGCTACACTCATATCCATTAAGTAGAAACATTCCAACTCCATCGCTAGAGTTAAAAATCCATTCATCTGTCTCTGTGTGGATATGTAAGTATCCACCTTTCACAAATTATTTAACTATTGTATCTTCTAGAGAAGCTTACAGACTTGTTTATCGTTAGGCAACACATTGATGTGAAAATATGAATACTAGATAGTGCAAGAGCTTTCATGTGGAAATAAGGCATGGGGCTCATTTTTTAACCTTTTGGGTTGTATCACCTGGGGGATCTAATAAAAAAGTGTTTTTAGTTAACCCTTTGTTTACCTTAATCAGCCATAGTTAACTCCTTCCCCCCATTTTCCATTAGCTACTATTTCTCTGCTAATATTTTTCTATTTTTTCGAAATTGAAAAAGCTTAAAATAACTTTGCTATTTATCCTACCAGAAACATAATTTTAGTGTCATTAAAAAAGGACCAATTATAGAATAATATTTATACTTTTTATCTACAGTAAAACAAACCTTTTTTTAAAAAAAACAGCACTGGTGAAAGTAGAATAAATTGAGATGTTTAAGATTTTTTACATTTTGTATATAGATTGCATAAAAAATAAAATAATTTTTACAAGACAATATCACCAAAAAAAAGCCTTATCTGTACTTTAGTCCTCGTTCAGGAAGGCTTGATACTCCACGAGCCACAGAGTATTACTTTTCAGAGGGCATGGAGCATTGGCTACCTGTCGTTCAGAAGGCGATACTGCATGGTCCAATTCATTTCAATTGTTGCTTTTGACAGCATATCAAAAGTATCAAGCTGTATATTTTTTGCCACGATGCAAAGTAGTGCTGACATTGCATTAGATGGCTGAGGGATGGTAAAACCACACATCAACCATGCGGTTTTACCGCCCCCTCACGACCCGTGTGTACGAGGCCTAAAAAACATTATATGTTTTACTTTGTTATCCTAAGTAATGAGAAATGTATTGCTGAATAAACAAGTTCATAGCAGAAATGTAAAATTGGTTTAGTCAATAGCTGAAGTGATTGAAGCAGAATTCAGCCTTATCTGTTTCTGTCCCATCTGTTTCTGCCTCTTGTGCCAAACAAGCCAGGCTTCCAAGACATACTGATTATCTTAGACACACCCTCTGAGCTTTAGCTTGAGACAGCTGCTGAGTCTACTGTGGTGCACATAACTTACACGCAGCCAGTTTCATCAGGATGAGAAAAAGTTGTCTTACGCTGTGTGATCTGGATTGCAAACACACAGTATGTGGTTTACTGTCTAATACCATTACAGTTAGACAAAGCCGTGTGTATTAGCTTAGAAATGTAAGTCACAGTTGCACTGGGTGTTCCTGCAGTGATGTGCTAGCTCCTCCGGACTCCTTCCATTGCTAGTGCACAGCAAGATAAAATGAGGCATAGATTGTCCTGTGGCCCAGTTTTTTCAAGAGTTTTAAAGTATATAAATCACTGTTACATGTTCATTAAGGGTAGAAAGGCTGCATAGCAGGCAGGGGAGGGGCAAGTATAATAATATGGAGTGGCGCATGCTAGAATTATGATTATGATTATAATTAAGGAAAATAATCTCTAAAGCTAAAGTGTTGGCAAAATATGTATTGGTGTATTAGCTAGGTACCAGTAAGTTATCTCTAATGAAATTAGCCAAAGTTTAAGAGTTAAATGAGATCAATTGTGTAACCTTGGCGACAGTTTCCACACGTAGTACTGGCCAACAGTCCCCAAGTGCAGATAGGGTAGCTCAACAACAAGGAAGGTTAGCTGGAAGTAGTAGATACCGTCCTTAATCACACATAAAGTTTGTATATAGCTGATACATAGGACTCCTTTGAGAATGGTACTTGCAGTTTTGAGGAGCAGGAGAAGAGGTTCTTCCAGGGCTGAAGGTGAAGTTGTCCAGGTTTCAGTATTCCCTCAGGCAGAGGTGGTTGTGGTTCAGGAGGCAGCAGGTGTTCTGACTCCAATAGTGGAACACCATGCTAGCCTCTTCTGCGGCTTAAATAGGTCCAGGAAGTGGGTCCAGAAAATAGGTCCAGAAAATCCCGAAAGTACCATAAAGGCCTAAAATTCAGTGCATCCTGACTGCTTCTCTCCTCCCCACTGGGAATCGGTGTGTGTTCCCTCCAATGCCCACTGCTCTTCCTCGCCCGTGTTGGCAAAGGCAGCAGGGATCCGAGGGCACAGAGACCTGTGCCTAGCAGGGGGAAGAGAAGGTTTCAAGAGGCTGAGCGGGGAGAAGATAGCTCAGGATGCTGTTCGGGGCGGTGTGGGGTGGAGAAAGGTGTCACTGGAGGCTGTGCTCTCCTCCCGCACATCCCTACTAGGCTCCTATGACAGACTGAAAGTCAAGATGGAGAGCGGGGAGCAGTGGGCTGTCAGGAGCTCTCTCCTCTCAGGATGGAGAGAGGCTTACAAGCACTCAGCGATCAGCTGATCACTGAGTGTTTGTAAATAACTGAGGAAATAGTGTGCTTACTGTGTCCCCAGTTATGAATGAACAGGAAGTGCTCTACATCACTTCCTGTTCATTCATGATTGCAGACATAGTAACTGATACTTTTTCCACAGTTTATGAATGGACATGAGCACTCAGTATAGAGGCTTCCTGTTCATTCGTAACAGGGGCTGCAGAAAAAGATTTATGACTCTGTGTTCTCAATCTTTTTATATTTTAAAAGGGAAATATCAGGGGTCTGTTTAGACCCCTGATATTTCTCTAGAGCCCCCGGCAGTAAAGTAAAATAAAATAATTTAAAAAGTTGTAAAAAGGTTCGGGATGTAATTTGCGGTTTTGGTTTCAGCCTGACTAATTTTTAATTAATTTTTTTTTAAATTCCATTTTGGTGCATCTCTAGTGATATCCTTTCTCAATTTTTGTCTGTGTCATATTTATATGGAAAATTTAAAGAGATGGTTCATCACTGTGTCTGATCTCTGGAAAGTAGGCCTACTATGCAGTTGCTAGGTATCAGGGCAGAACAGACTCCACTGGCCACCCTAAGGGGTAATTGCCCATGTGGAGTCTACACGAGTGTTTAAATCTCTTTGCTCCTTTTAGACTTTACCACTTATTGGCAATGATCTCATTATAACTTAGATTAAATTATTTATTAAAGATAATTCACAAGGACAGTATTTCAGCTTATATAACATGTATCACGTGGTCATTACAGTATACATCCATACTGTTGTTTTTTGGTGTGAGTTTGCATTTTAGGATCACTGTGCTAATATTACTGATATTAAAAATGAAAATATTTGATTGATCCATGAAGCATAAACATAACTAAAATATAAACACAAATCTTTGTATAAAAGGAGTACAATGTAGGATGTATTTTAAGCGTGTTCATTATTTTTTCTTAATTATTTTCTCATACTAAGTTTTTAGCTTAGATACATAGATGGGTTGAATTGTTATTTTTGCAGGCCTTTTTTTCTCATGATCAGTATTTTTTCTCTTATGACACATTATCTCCAGTTTGAATGGCTTCATTTGCTGTCCGCAGTAGACTCCTATAACCAATTATCACCTAAAAGACGCTAACAATGCTATAAAGAATTTAACTGTGTGTAATTGCTGTGAATTTACATATAAGATAGCACAAAAATTCATACCATATTGTGCATTTACTAATTTTATTTGATCCATGTGATAAAAGCTATAGTTCATTTAAAACATTGTTTTTCATTATATATAGCAATGGGCGGATTACATGGCAATGAACAAAAACACTGTTTATGTTATGCTTTAACCCCTTCATGACTGAGGCCCTTTTTTCATTTTTTGCACCCATGTTATATTCCACATTTTAGGCCTGAAAATGACTTAAAATGCGGCCCCTTCTTCGGGACACAGAAGCGATCTGGCGACAGGTAAGTCGCCAGGATCGCTTCTGTTGTAAAGCCGACAGTCGGCTCTACAAGTTTAAACAGAGTCCCGGCGGCAAAAGTCGCCGGGAGTCTGTTTAAACAGCCCCGATGCTGGCGACGTACACTGTACGTCGTCAGTCACGAAGGGGTTAATAGACAGAAATCCATAAGGTTTAGCTAAGGATTTCTTCAGCTTATAGGTCACAGAATGTAAATTGTATACCGTCAGACATTAGACATTGAAGTTAGGTCATGTTGTATTGCATTCAGAAGGTTTTCTTCAAAGTTAGAAGGGAGAACAAAAACACTCAGCCACTGTGTAGCCTAAAGCAGCATTCCTTAACCCTTTTTAAGTCACAGCACCCTTTTAAAAGAATCCAAAATCTCAAAGCACCTCAATCTAAAATCCATAAATGTAAAAAAAAAAGGTTTGGTCCCTCCAAAATTCATACCAAACCATTATCAGAAATAGTAGTCTTGCCAAGAAAAAGTGGGGTTCACCTTTCACATCTGAGCCCCCATTTCACACCTAAATCCCCGCTTCCACATAAGAGTCTCCGTTCTCATCAGGAGCCCCCATTCATATTAGGAGCTCCCTTTCACATCAGAGTCTTTCCATCTCACACTATGAACCTCTCTTCACATCAAAATCCCCTTCGTTCACATCAGGTGCCCCCCTTCACATCAGAAGCATGATTCTGTGTGAGAATTTCCAGCCACCCTAGTGGAGGAAGGCTGGATTAGAGCACAACTGTTGGCAGACAGGTATCAGCTATATTTCTACCTACTCTTGTAGCTGCTGTAGTAATGGAAAATGGGCACAGGCAGGCAGATATTCTGTTTAATCCTCTCATGTTTTCTTGGTGGTTGAATGCCAAGTTCAGAAGTTCTGAAACCTGAAATACTCTTCACGTCTTCACTCTCTTTTTAACCAGTCTATGTTTAGACAATTCTTATTTGTAATATTCTCTAACTGCACTACACAAATAAAGTACAGAAGTTGAACATTTGTTTAATGTATTTTACTTGCTCTTGGAGTAAGTGCTCTTTTGAGGGTCTCTAAATCTGCATGGTGATAACTGCAGGTCAAAAATACCCATGGTTTTCAAAGTGTTGTTTAAATGCAGTAAGGGTGTTCTAAAGGGAATCCTGTAATGCACTGCAATTAAGCATACTAAAATTACTGCATGCAGAAGTATGGACACACACTGTCAAAGTAAACCACATAAATTGTAACTATATAGACATTAACTTGAATAAAATAGTGAACTTATCATGCGCAATTGTACCATGGTAAACTACTTACGTGTAAATGAGCGCTAAGGTTTCCCTTTTAGAAAAACAATATTATTTGGACTGTAAGCATCATCAGAGTTACATGCTCTGTTACAGAGGGCATGAAATTAAGCCAATGAACTGCATCTACAAGAAAAGCAATAAAAGAAAGACCAGCACAAAAATACAGGTAGAATTGACAAACAGAACAGCAAGTAAACCTGGCCATATACTATACAAATTTCGCCCGGTTCTTGATCAACAGGCCAAAATTTGCACAGTGGGTGCCGCTGTCTGAACCCTTTCGGCTGGCATCCCTTGGTCATCTGATCAAAGGAGCCACTCAGAAAATCTTTGAACACACAGAACGGCAGCCAATATCAGCGGTCGGCTCAGTTCGGGTATTCTTAGAATACAATAAAGATAGCAGGAGATTTTTCAATCAACACTCTTAAGGGTTGATGGACAAATCTAATATTTTCTTAGTTCAATCCACGGGTTGAATGAAGGAAAGTGCATGGGCAGCTTAAGGGAAAATCCTCCCAAAGGCAAACAAAGGTTATTTTTTGAAGTTGCACATTAACCACTTAAAGTCCTGTCCAGGCCATTTTTCAGTATTCCGCGCTGCGGCACTTTGACTGACATTTATTCCGTCATGCAACGCTGTACTGAAATGAATTTTATACCATTTGTTGGGGACAGATAGAGCTTTCTTTTGGTGGTATTTAATCACCACTGGGGGGTTTTATTTTTTACTATATTAAGGAAAACTTACCGAAAAAAAACTGTTTCCCCAATATTAAATTATAAAACATTTATTATTACCCAATTTTTTTGTAAAATATAAAAGGCGGGGTCTAGTCGGGTAAAAAGACACCAACCATGCCAAGCCTTAAAACTGTGCGGTCGAAAACCTCAAAAAACTACAATACCCAAAATTGGCCATAGGCGACACTTTAACCCCTTCGTGACAGGAGACGTACACTGTACGTCCCATCACAAAGTGCCTATATGACTGGCCACGTACACTGTACATGACGAGTTATATCAGGTTTTGTAATGCTGGTAACCGCTGATTCTCAGCAGTTACCAGTCATTAATTAATGTCTCAGTATTGAGGCATTCATTAATGAAATAGTTAAGCTTTTGTAAAAGTTTTTTTCTTTCACTAATGAAAGAATGAAGCCGTTACATGCAAATACGGGACCGCTAAATAGCCATCCCCTATTTGACAGCTGAAAATAGCAGAGAGGTGACTCACTCTGCTACCTCTCTGCTATTTTCTATTGCTATTCGTTTTGACAGCTCGAGATACATTTCACCAAAGAGATACAATGTATCTCTTTGAGTGGAATGTATCAGACTTCTGATCGTCTGGGCCGATCAAAGACCTTTTAGTGAAATCTGAATCTGACATGCTGTCAGGATCAGTCTCTAAGGTTATTAATAGCTGTTCCTAAGTTTGGAGCAGCCTAATAATAGCCAAAAATTAAAAAAAAAAGTTATTTGCTTGATATAAACTGACCAAAAAAAAGTATTTTTTTTACAAAGTGTCAAAAAAATAAAAATAAAGTGTAAAACAAAATTAGGAAAATAAAAATGATATATAAATATATTTTTTATACTATAATTATTATAACAAATTTC
>NW_017306722.1:1032675-1052915 GCF_000935625.1 Nanorana parkeri | reverse complement strand
TAATTATTATAACAAATTTCTAAAAAGAAAAATAATAATTATCAAAACTTGTGAAAAAAAGTGTTTTCTTCTAGTTTTTTTCCTCATTTTTTTAATATTTTTTTATATTTTAGTGAGGCGTTAGGGACACATGTTGGATATAATTATATAGGCCTATCTGTCCTCTAAAAAACAATATATAATATGTGTGGGTACATTTAGTAAGAAAGTATATTACTGATGTGGAAGAATCACACAGCAAAAATGTAAAAAGTGTGTGAGTCATTTATGAACAGAAACTGAAAATAAGCTCAGTCATGAAGGGGTTAAAAGCTTTTACCGCTCATCAGTTTAGTGTTATCAGTAATTAATAGCCCTAAAATTATTGCTCTCACTCCGACATTCGCAGTTATATGTAACGTGTGGCACAATAGGCGGAATCGTCGTTTTCGCACACTGGCGCACCCAATGCATGTTTGCGTGTTTATGTGGGGGGTGGGGGACTGTAAAAAAATATTTGTTATTTTAAAAAAAAATTATTTGTGACTATTTTGTTTTAGCCTCTTTATTTTTTTATGCTTTCATTTTTTTTTAACTTTTTTTTTTACACATACCTTTAGTGCTATCACATAGTGGACTAAGAAATCCCCTATGTGATAGCCAATTCACATGACAGGTCACCGACGGACACCCAGAGAAGCTGATGAAGCAGGGATCTGCTGCATCAGCTTCTCACCGGCATCTGTAAACAGAGAGTGACACTGAATGAGGAAGTGATGTAATATACATCACTTCCTGCATTCGGGGACCAGAGAGGAGATCAAAAGGGGGTGATGTACTGAACTCCCTTTAATCTCCAGTGACAGCGTCGCCGTCCTGGGCCCAGCAGATCTCGGGACTGGCGGAGACGGCGGGGGGCACACAACCGCAGTTACTACAAGTAATCAGGCGTCTCTAGAGACGCCCGAACGCTTGAATGTAAACAGCCATCGCTGGCTGTTTACATTGCTGACAGTTTCCCCACTCCTGTGCGCGATGAGCGCCGCACATGAGCGGACAGAGGGCCAGGACGTCTTAAGATGCCCTCCCTCTCCTAGAAGGCTCCCGTCCGGCCTTTCAGGAACAGCCATGGACTGCATTTCAGATATTTGTTTATTGTTAATTTAGTTGTCTTTAAGAGATACCAAGGGGTTGGTTTACTAACTGCAAATAGGCTGTTTACTTTACCAGGGAATTTGCACTTTGCAAGGGAAGTTTCTATTCGTTTAGTGAATGTGGTGAAATTTTAATTTACAAATAATACCCAATCGCAAGCAAGGAAAAAAACCAAAAAACAGTATTTTTGCTTGCACATGATTTGGTTGATGGAAGTCAGCAGAGCTTCACCTAATTCTCTTAGTTAAAGGGAAAATGATATAGGGAGATATATAGGTATTGGATGACAATGAGGTGCTTTATGTTATTTGTCATACAATAGATAGATTTATAACAGACAAAATAGTAACGTAATCACATTGTAAGAGTTGTTTAGATCTGGTTTAAGAACATGTAAGAATCTAACATCAGGTTAGTAAATGTAGTTCTCATCCTTCTATAAAATGTAGAGACTTCCCCTTGTTCATCATCTGCAGACCATTGTTATATGGAACAGCTAACACTAGTTTGCTCCTCCTTTTACGTATGTATGCACAATCCTCTGAGCAAAGAGCTGACGCTTGATGTGATGAACACTTCAGGTCCTTCTAAATACCACCACTATATATGTATTTGCACTTGTAAATTGCTGGAACTGCCTGTATGCATCATTTGCACATTAAGTGTTCCCTAAACACATTGTTGTCCACTGCACCAATTAAATAAATCACTCGATATCTGCATGTGCATCCAGAAGCCATTGCAATATGTCAAAGTCCTAACTAATAGACAATGTCAATAATTGTGACACTCACCCACTCATAATTGTGCAGTATGAGTGCAAGGTCGTGTTCCTGGTATTGTGATTGTGCTAAAAGTTCAGACAGTTCTAATAATTTACAGCTTCAATCTGTTTGAGATACTTCTGTTTATATATGGCTGTTTGCAATGTGTGTTTTATAGTACTATTGTGTAAGATGTAAATGTACACAAAATGAAAGCAAGCATTAAACAGGATCTCACTGTCACCTACAGACATCTGCCATTCCTTCATGAATGTTTAGTACATCTCTGTATTGTGAGCAAATGCTGCATGGCATTAAAACGCAAATCTTATGACTGTTTTTATTACAACTGTAATGTCTCCAATTTCTCTTTTCATAAGAGATGAAAAATCGTTTATTGCCGCTAAACATCATCCGTCTTTTATGAGTAATCACAGTGCTGCATGCATAGAAAGGCATTTTCTAACTTGTGTTGTATTTCATTATTTGCTTGCATTGGTTCTGCAATAGAGTAAGGTAAGTGTTCTGTCTTCCTGTGTGTCTAGTGGTCACAAATCAATATCAAGTATATTTCATACATAATATATACCAAATAAACAATCACCTTTCAGTTATGCTAAGAATTGGGTAATAGTGGGATGAGCTACCAATATCACCCATAGAGTTCTCCTGTAGTCTACCAGTGAGGTTTTCAAGGTCTAGGTTGGCAAGGGTCATTACAAAGTCTAGCAAGGTAGTGTCACATAATGGAGAATAAAAGGAGTCAAAGGAAAATACATGGTTGCTAAGTGATCAAGATATTTGGGGAGTGACTCCAGTGAACATCACCCACTTGCGAACCGGTACTATGTGGCCAGCAGCCAGCTATCAAGTCAGGCACGTGGTCACGGACCGCGTACCTGACTTGCATGAGCAGCTACACAGTCTGCATCACTGTCGGATGCAGACTGCATAGCTTCTTCTGTCAGTGCTGGCACTCAGTTCCTTTGGGCCAGCACCCTGACTTTCTTCACTGAGTGCTGGCCGAAAGGATGGATTTGTAAGGTCTGCTGCAGCCAAAGGTGCAGACCTTACTAATCAACCACTCCATCAGCAGGGATTGTGCAAAAACATAAGCAGGTGAGAGGACTCTTTGTTTTATTTTATTGGTGGGTGGGGGGGATTCAATCATCCATCTCCCTGGATGGATGATCGATGCATCCAGAGATGATTGATTCCTAACCACATATCACATACCATTAAATGCGGTGTGCAAGCGTTTACATGCAGTGGCTGTCACCCCAATCATTAACTTGAACGGGTGACAGTTGTCGCTTGTAAACACCACATTAGGAATTCCTGCTGCAGGAAAATGCAAATTCCTGACGCAGGAATCCCTAATTGCACCTAAATTTACAGGTGTGAATAGGGCCTTATTGTGTGTATTTCTGGTTGTGGGGGGGGGTGTATGCATATTTCTGTTTGTCGTATTTCTGTGTGCTTATTTCTGTGTGTGTGTATTTCTGTTTGTGCGTACTTCTATGTGTGCGTATTTCTGTTTGTGCGTACTTCAATGTGTATGTATTTCCGTTCGTGCATATTTCTATGTGTGTGTCTTTCTGTGTGTGAATCTGTTGGTCCTCTATGATTAAAATAAAACCTGGGAAAAAGAAAAAAATACACACAAATATACTGACACTGTTCACACATGTACACATGTGTACATACTGATATGGCACACACAGTAATATTAACACACATACTGACATCACTCACAGAAATCCTGACAATACACACAAAGAAACCATCACAAACACATATAAACACACGCAGACATTAACAATGGTACCATATATAGTTACATTTTTTTTTGAATGACATTTGCAGAAATTTGCAAGCGGCCCCCATGGGTGAAGGAAATTTGTCCAGTGGCCCCCGAGTGAATTGAGTTTGAGACCCCTGCTTTAAAGTGACACTAAACTCAGCAGTTAAATTCTATATACAATACTGTACCTTATTTGTGTATCAGTCGGCTGTAGATCCTCAAATAATCTATGAATTGGTGCTGACACTGTCCTTCCTTCTGGAGAGTGAATACTTTTGTTCCCCATGCTCCCTGTGTGTGTTATAAAGTACGGTAACTACCACTCTAAGATCACTCCAATGATGGACTATAAATTCAATACAAATGAGCTAACTAAACATGAGATTGTAGTCCATCAGGGGACTATAATTTCATGCAACATGAGGCTGTTGAGCTAAACTGACCTGCCTTGGTGTGGTTGCCACATCTGTTTCACACTAGAACAGATCAGGCATCGTAGTTTCAATGTGTGAACAAAATGTAGCAGAAGGTTCTTACTTAACTGCATTAGAGGGTGTTGCAAATATATATAAAAGTGACCATTTTTTGCTATTTATATCCATGTATTCCAATCAGCCACTGGATTAAATTGTAGTTAGCTTAATATGTATATGTTTACTTTTGTGTACACAGTTGTGAATGCACAACAACATCTATACTGCAAGTGGAAAACCTCATCTACATTCCATACATGTTTTCAACTCGTTATTACATCTGCCAAAGTCATTACTTGAAGCCATCATAAAAGATATCAGCAGAATTCTAATCTGATAAAGTTCTCTACCTAAAGCCACATCTGGCATCACATGATATAATGATACAAATAAAATAATGAAAACAACAATTAAACATATTATTATAGTAAACACCTCATTATCCGGCATTCAAGCAACCAGCACTCCCCAGCAACCAGCAAAAAAATATGGGGCACATAATATGTCCTGCATTCTGTTGTTGGTGGCTTGATGCACATTAAAAATTTGTCGGTTGCTTGGTGCAACAGTAAAAAATTTAGTTAGCAACTAAATGTATTTGGTTGCTAACGGAATGCTTTGTTTTCATTTTGCTGCCGGCCGACAGCAGCAGAATGTAAACATTGGGGAGAAATAGCCAGCCTGCTATTGGCTATTGAAATTTGAAATAGGCAATAGCAGTGTGGCTATTGCTCTAGGCTGCAGCTGCTTACACTCACCTGTTGGCTCCAGAAGCTAGCCAGCAGCTGAATGCGGCTGCGGGGGGGGTCTCCTTGAAGCCCCGTTCACATTGAACGATTTATCACGCGGTAATTCCCGCGATATCGCGGCAAATTACAGCGCGATATCGCGCTCCAATGTATTTCAATGGGGCAAAGGGTCCTGCTGTTGCGGGTCGTGTGTCGCTACAGCAGGACCCTTTTTGGAGCGGATTTAGCCGCGATTCAAGCTTGCTCAATGCAAGCTTGAACGCGATATCGCACGGCAAATCTCGTGATGTCGCGCAATATGCAAATCGCGCGACAAACACGCAATTTGCATATCGCGCAGTGGGAACGGGTCCTTAGAGTTACTATTAACCCTCAAGCAACCAGAAACAAGCTATCCGGCAGCTGGATTTACTGTATATTACTTGAGTAGTAGTGCTATACTTTGGTGAGATGTGGAGCCATTTTGGTGACATGATTTGTAAAACTTGTAAAAATGCCTAATGTTTCTGTATTTTACAGCAAGAGATACATTAGTGCTATCACATAGTAGTATCTTTCCAGGCTAACAAAACTGTGAAACTTGGTTGTGTCCAATGTCATTGCATCAATTACCAATATTAGTCTTTAACTGCATACTGTATCTTGTTATGGAAACTGTTCATAGTTAAACATAACAGCATTGAGAATACATGATCTGCTTTATGAGGTTACTACCTTTGCCTTGGGGTCTGAATTTAGGAGTAGGCACCTTCCATCATACCAACACAACCTCTGAACTTTTGTTTACCGCTCTCCTCAGATGTCACACCCTCACACAGTCCAGGCTCCTTGGTAACCGGCTGTGTTTTCACACGGAGCCGGCAGAGCGGGGAGAGAGCGTGCCGCCAGGTAGCCCTCCAATGTCCATCTAGCATGTCATAGGATTTCCTAAGGCGGTTACCGGTGCAGACCCTCTCCTTTTCTTACGCCCCCCCAACTGGTGGAACTTCAGGGCCCGGTCCCACATGCGACCGCTGCGACACTGGTAGTTCCGCCAGGGCACAGAGGTCAACTGAAATATACTCATGCCCAAATACAACCCTCGATGTAGACCTTATTGTATTTAAAAAGATTGTATAAAGCATAGTAACTCTTGGCAACCAATCAGATTATAGTAGACAGATTAGTTAAGAGATTATTACTGATTGGTTAGGGTTATTTACTACAGTTTGCAGTTGACTTACTTCAATTCACACTGTCCTCTTGTAGAAATCTAAAAACATTGTACCTGTGCAGAACTGATAGAAAGCTGCAAAGAACGTAATGACTGAGTAAAGTGATCTGAAATTTAGGAGCATGAAGAGAATGTGCTACTTATTGGGGCACAAGTTGTAAAGGCATCTTTTTGATGCTATACAGTATCGTTACTAACGAGAAGACTTTTACTGAAAGTCTAACTCCAGTCATTCTTTTTATACATTTTGGGTAGAGTGGAGAAGAGACAGAGAGCTAAGGGGGAGGAGGAGGAACATAGACATTCCTTTCTATGGATGCTGCCCACCATAATGGTAGGAGTGGTACATGTATGGTATGATCTGGTCAATTCATTTTATGCCTTCAAGATTACCACCTTCATATAGCCCAACAACTGTTCCTATGCTCAAAACTGCTCCACTCTCACCTATGGTCAAATGTTTTTAAAACTCTGTTAGGTCATGGCTAAAGCCTATGGAGTAAGGTGAGTATTATTGTATGTTAGCTGCTTTATTTGCAAAAAAGGGGTGATAGTTAGCGGTGGGACAATGTTTTGTTTTTTTAGTGACTTGGGTTCTGGTGTTTTAGCCCATTCTCCATAATCTCTTCACATACAAAACAAGTATACAGACGTACTGTTTTCTGTCTCTCTTTATTTCGTTCTACATATGCAAACATCAAAAGGGGCAGAGGTTTTATTTATCTGGCTGAGTTCTGAGTGTATATCCACTCAGATTTGTCATTCAGTAAATGGACTATGACATGTGTCTGTGTGTAAAACTACACATGACACACTATTATAAATGCACTTAAGGTTTGGAAGGAACACAAGCTGTAATATATAGGATCATTTTTCTGTTGTGTCTTGTGAAAAGGTTTTGGACTTGAATTGCATTTATTGACATTTTTGATGATGTAGAAAACTATGTTTGGAATTGTCCTATGCATATTCTCCATCATAATTTCACCTTAATTTTCACAGCACTCGCAAACAAAATTACATGATGAATTTTTCACGGCAACATGGTCTCAGGCATTTCTACAACAGGAGACGGAGGGCTCTGAGACAGTACCCATGAAGAAGTAACATGTATAATTCCTGCCATCATGTGATGTGTTGCTTTTCATTGTCTCCAATCAAAACAATGCGTCCACTTTCAAGACTTTACTGCTATTGGCTTAAATAACAAAGAGCCTTCTATAAGACTGACCATACTCCATTTTACGCACTGTGAACTAATGAGAAATAACTTATTTTCTCATCGGTAAATGTTATAATGTTGACGTGTCTGTGAAAGTATGTGATCTGTTGTAATACCAGTTTCATTGGAAGTATTTCAGTTACGCGATGTATTCTGTTTAACAGAAAGCCATCTTTAAGCACAAGGACTTGTTGGAACATTTGGAAAAAGCGCAGTATTTACAGTATTTAACAAAAAGTTGACACTTAGATATTTAAGTGCACTGTATTTCATCTATGTATTATATTTTATAATATTAAATTATCATGTTTTTGTCTTTTATGTACTCTCCTCTAAAAATATGTGCTGGCATCTGTCAAATTGATATAATACAGTCTTTTACGTGATATTTGGCCCATTGAATGTACACTCTGATATTAAAACCTAAAACCATGCATATAGGCTTATATTGTAACATTACACAAAAAAATTATCTTTTTTAAGTTATTGTACACCTTGGATCCTTTTGGCGTGCTTAATGGAGAGTACTGGTAAAAGTGTTAAGAACATGTGGTCTTAAAGTTTTCCCTTATGAAGCATTGTGAACAGACCTTGAACAAATGCCCAGCATTCAGTATATGGCAGTAAAAGTGTTTTAGATGTTAAAGGCCAATTAACCCAGCAGTAACTGCATTGTGGTGTCTGTGACGTTAGAGTGGCTTGTAGCCTGTGGACATGTTCTTTGTGTTCCATTTGTAGTTTGTCCCTATTGCAGGTCTATGTATCTTCTGCTGTAGCAATGCAACGACACCAGCAACAGCATTATGGCCGCATATCCTTTTTTTATTGGACATCATAAATTATTATCTGACAGCATTTAAAGTTCCAATACAATATGGGCAGTGCTCAGTAAAAAGAGTTAATCGTGTTTCTCGCCTGTATTTCAAACTCATTTTATAAATGTCCACATTAACCGTCAACTGAAAGAAAGGCTAAAGTAACTTTAACAGTTGTGAATGGGGTTGCTATGTTGAGAAAAGCATTTGCCCTCATATTCCATACACCATAGTTTGTATATACCATGATGATTGGAACTATCAGCCTTCTGTCTGTTCTGTTCAAGTTAATACAGAAATAAACTGTTCTGAATGTTTGTCCATTTTATTGTAAATTTGTTGTCATTCCAAAAAAACCTGTGTGCATTTCTGAAACAAAATGTAGTTGATTTTGCGCCATACTGTACATATGACATTAGAACCTCGGAGAGGCTTTTACCTTCAAATGTAAAAGTTATAAATGGCACAGAACTATGAACCTTGGGACCATCCTCGGTTTGCTCAGCCTAGACATAAGCTCAAATTATTATTAAACTGTACTTTCAACGATATCTCAAACATAGTTGGGGGGCATCATTGCTTATATACATCATTTGCCTCCACATGAGCATGGTAAAGCTTCCAGTGCTGCCATTTCACAGGTCATCAGAATTATTCCCCAGAAGAGGAATACTTTGTCCTGGATTTTTTACTATGAAGGGGCAGGGTCTCAGCATGGTCCACATCCGGCTTGGAAGACTCAGAAGCACATCTATCGCTGCTATAAATATGAAAATCTATGGCCTTAAATCTTCAGTTGACCCATTTTTTTTCTTAACCCCAGTCCTCTAGTAGTCCAACAGGTCATGTTTTCTGGATCCCCATAAATGCAAACTGTTAAGGTAACTACTCATCCAGTCAAAAAAAGTTACGTTTGCAAGATTAAAATGACACTGAATTCAGGAGTTAAATCTTAAAAATGCATTCAAGTACCTTAACTGTTAAAATGGTGTATATTACTTGTGTATCACTCGGCTGTAGGTCCTCAAATCATCTCTGAATTGGTGCTGACACTGTCCTCCCTTCTGGAGGGTGGCTACTTTTGTTCCCCATGGTCCTTGTGTGTGTTGTAAGGTGGCCATCACTTCAAGCTCACTCCTGTGATGGACTACAATCTCAATACAAATTAGTGAACTAAACGTGAGATTGTAGTCCATCATGGGTGTGAGCTTTATGTGATGGCCACCTTACAACACACACAGGGACCATGGGGAACAAAAATAGGCACCCTGCATAAGGAAGGACAGTGTCAGCACCAATTCAGAGATGATTTGAGGATCTACAGCTGAGTGATATACAAATAAGATACGTTTTTGTTAATAGTAAGAGTACTTCAATGCATTTTTAAGATTTAACTCCTGAGTTTAGTGTCACTTTAATCATTTTGGACCAATGCAAAAGCAAAAATGTTACCTTTACATTAACCATAGCATTTACTTAGCTTCCCAATCTATTTTTTACAGTTTAAAAATAAATCAAAGAAGCTAATTGGTTGCTATGGGCAACAAGACATTTACAATTATCACACAATACTCAATTCACAAACCTGTTTTTCTCTTCTGGTGTTATTTCTTTCTTTAACTACCATAACTCTCAGATCTCAATCACAAACACGCATAGCAAGCATTTAGTAAGCTCTGTAAGTAGTGGCATTTTACCACTCCTACTGCTATTATATCACTGTAAGTATTATTGTAACAGCCCTTATGAAAAGAAATCATGTAAAAGTACATTTACAAAGATTACTACACAGATTATCACCCTATAAAGTAACACCAGTTTCTAGGTGGTGAGAACTGGGATTCTGGGTTACAATAGCTGTTTAAGGAGTAGAGAAAGAAAGGTAGATGTCTGAGTTGGTGATAAAATAACACTTCACAAGGTAAAGTAACAATTTATGAGCAAATATGGTTTTCAACAGATAAATGTTCATTTCAGATGAAAAATAAAGATTACACCTCTTTGTTGCATTTAGGTTTGTGAATTGGACATTTTTGACAGAAAATTATCATGGCATTAAATAAGTTGTGGTATTATAATTAGGGATGCACTGATATATCAGCCGCCAAAACATTTCGGCTGAAAATGATACTTTTGGCAAAATGCCGAAAGTGCCATTTTCTGGCCGATACAGCAGTGCATCCATTCTTTCTCTCCTCTCCGCTGAGCGCTGCTCTGTGTCCCAGCGGGGAGGAGAGAAACTGGCACAGGCAGCTGAGCGCTGCAGGAGGAGAGAAACTGTCACAGGTGGCCAGCACCTCTCCTCCCACACCGCTCAGTCTCCTATCACAGATCAGGAGAGCGGTACGTGGTCGGAGACAGCCAGCGCTGTCACAGCAGGCTGAGCTCCGCTCGCTCACTGACACAGGAAGGAGAGCGGTGAGTGTTTGTAGATAATTTAGGACAAAGTATGGTTACTATATCCTCAATTATGAATGAATGGGAAGTGCTCTGAATCACCTCCTGTTCATTCATGATTGTGGTTATAGTAAACATACCATGTTCTCATGTTATGAATGAACAGGAACACTCAGTGCAGAGGACTCCCGTTCATTTATAACAGGGGCTACAGAAAAAGAGATGAATGACTTTGTGCCCTCAATCTCTTTTTCTATTTTAAAAGGGAAATATCAGGGGTCTGTTTAGACCCCTGATATTTCCCCCGAAGCCGTAAATAAAGTTAAAGATTAAAATATTTAATAAAAATGAACAAATAAACAAAAATAAAATATAAAAAATAAATAAAAATAAAATATTTTAAAAAGTTAAAATAAAAAACATTTTCGGTTTCGGCCTGACAATCTTTTTCATTTCCGTTTTTGACATTTTCATTTCGGTGCACCTCTTATTGTAATAACTCTCAGATAGACCCCTGTGTGATGGTTCCCAGATCCCACTGATGTCACCTCGCACTACTGTTCTAAATAGAACTATGCTACTGCTTCCACTAGAATGTGACAGTTACACTATCAGATCCCACCGCTGCCACCAGAATGTGATGATGACACTCTCAGTATCACCTTGCATAAAGATTGTGGGGCAACAATCAAAGCACCAGAAGACTGAGAATGATAGTCACTGGAGCATGTTAACTGAGCAGTTAAGGCACGAGCAATGGCCGCCACCATGGAAACAAGCACCATAACATCTATTGCAATTCTGGCCTTTAAAAAAACTTCACTCAGTGCCATGCTTAGACAGTAATGTAAAAGAGTTTACACTATGGTAGTTCTTCTTTTTAAATTTAGTTTAAGTAGAGTTCAGCTTTAAGAAACAAAGCTAATGCAGACACCACATCTACAGTAAGGTCTGGTAAGCTGCAATATATGTTTTATTTTTGGGTTTAGACATTCTTTAAAGTATGCAATGAGTATGGCTGCCAGGTTTATGCTAACCTTCCCTTCACTTCCCTGCTGCTCCATTTACCTGTGGAAGAGAGGGGTCCTGTGTGAGCTCCAAGTCACTCTGGTCTGTGCTTGCACAGAGTTAAGGGTTCCCTTCCTGCCCTGATGTGAAAATGCTGGCTCCTGGTGACCGACTTCTAGTGCACCCAATTCTGCATTGTGCTCCCCCATAGCCACAAGAATCAAATATCTCTCTTTACACCTTCAGACAAATGGAATGGCAGAGGCGCAAACGGAATTTTAATATCTTTGGGGCCAAGCACAGGTTTATTTTAGGCCTTGTTCACACCAAATGCAGACCAGATCCGGTCAGGTTTCTGCACACGCAGTGTAGTGGGTTGTGCCGCGTTTTAGACGCGTTTTGGATGCGTTTTTGATGCGTTTAGGGCCGTTTTTTTAAGTTTAACATGGACTTTCAGGCACTTGCATGCGTTTTTGATGCGTTCCAGACCAGATCCAGAGCAGGTAAAATAGGGCTTGCCGCATTTTTTTCATCCGGTCTGGATCCGCACGCTGCGATGTGAACTGGAGGTCAAAATACCATAGGAATACATTGGATGCAGTTTTGATCCGGTCTGCACCTGCTCTGGTCCGGATCTGCTCCGCGCTTGGTGTGAACAAGCCCTTAAAGAGCTTATGTTTTATTTATTTTTATTGGATGGCTAACAAAATGAAATCAATGAATCTGCAAATGAACATTATTTTTCATATCAGGATTTATTTGGACAAACTGGTTATAGTTGCTTGAAATTATTTCAAATTGTAATTTATGAAATTATTTTCTACAGTTGTGCACATGGTCGGATAGAGTTAAAAAATGTTTGATTTTCATTCCTGTCTGTGACCTCGCTGAGGGAGATTTTTCCCTCTTTACTGTCCCTGAGGTGTAAATGTGTATAACTGGGACAGACAGTCACAGACAACAATAAAATCATTAGGGACAGGGATGGGAATGATAACCTGACAAAGCATCTAACCCTACCCTGCTCTATCCAAAAAAAAAATGTTTTGGATGATTTCAGGCTTTTATTCATTGAGCCCAGCGTGCAGCAGTGGATGTGGCTACATTGCACTGAGAATTGGGTTTGGCTTAGAGGGGCATTGTTAATTGAATTCTACTCACAATATACACTTCACACATAGCTGTCATTCTTTGTAACCACAAAAAAAAAAAAAAATACTCAATGCTGGTGGTCAGTGAGAGTTAAAAATGTCCTGGCCTTAGTAGAAGAGTAAAATTCCTTTAAACAGAAAAAAAAATGCCCCAATCAGTGGAACAAATAAAATGCCTCAGCATCAGTGGAAGGAAGAAATGCCTCAGCATCAGTGGAAGGAAGAAATGCCTCTGCATCCGTGGAACAAATAAGATGCCTCAGCATCAGTGGAAGAAATAAAATGCCTCAGCAATAGTGAACGGAATAAAATGTCTTGACATCAGTGGGAGGAAAAAATGCCTCAGCTTCAGTGGAAGGAAAAAAATGCAGGTGCAATGTCACACGTCAGCTCTAATTATGGGGAGAAGTGTATTTCATTCTCCCCATATTTCTCCATGAATCGTAGAGATGAAGTCAACCTAGTAGGTACCACATATGCCTCTGCTATAATGTGCAGTGGGTGAGTTGGTCACATTACATCTCCTTAGAAGAATATGCATAAAATCTATACCCATGTCTAATTTTTTATTAAATCACAATGTATTCTATGAAATATTATGTTGGCTGTCGGATTGTCATGTGGAAATAATAATACTGTTATAAAAACTGGCATAGAGCAGGTGTCCACTAGAACATCCTAAAACACCTCAACAACCCTTCAACAACCTCAGCACCCCCTTCACACCCTTTTATTAGGTATGTCATTTTGGTAAACACCCTTTTCAGAGTGTTTTATGTCTCTGACACACCAGAAACATGTCTGCCTCTGCGAGCATGGTTCTGTCAGTAGAGTACTGATTGTGTCTCTGCGAGAAACCACAATCCACCACCCATAGGCTGTCAGACTGGCTGTGCCTCTGCATTCCCCGGCTCATCCGCTGCTGCCCCCTGTGCCTCCTCTGTATTCCCTGGCTCCTCCTCTGCTGCCCCCCAATGGTACCCCAGTTCCTCATCTGCTCCCCCATACCCCTGCTGCTCTGCCGTGCCCCCTCTTCTGCCGACGGTAGAGAGCCAGCATCAAGTACCCATTCACCGGCTGGGAACAATAGCCAGCCTGCTATTGACTATTTTAAATTGCAATAGCAAACAGCAGGCTGGCTATTGCTCCCGCCCACTGCTAATAAGAAGAGGAGGACCTGAAGGAGACCCCTAATGTCACCCTAAAGAGAACCTGTCATCTCCAATGTGCTATCACATAGGGGGCTTATGAGTTCCCCCCATGCGATAGCAATGAAAAAAAAAGTTAAAAATAAAATCAAAAATGGCAACAAAAAAAAATGTTGAGGTCCCGCAACCCCATTATTGCATACTAACGGAATGCAATAATCAAAAGAAACCCATTGCACACCATACTGGATAATACCCTCAAGTATCGGGTGTTTGCCTGATGAAGGGACCAAATGGGTTCCGAAACGTCGCCATGTTGTGACACCACAGAGGTCAATAAAATATTGACTGAACTTGAGCTGGAGTGTGAGTGACTTCTTCATATTCAAACTAACGGAAGCACAAGTCGGTGCACCTACATATGAAAACGACGATTACACTACACTTCACGTAGTGCCACGGGCACCAGAGTGGGAGCAATCATTCTCAGGCTAATATTCATGGCTGACTCTATATTTTTATTTTTTGTCTGAGTTTGGTGTTATTTGAAATAAAAGGTTGGTTATTTTCTTATATTGGCTTAGAGTTTTACACTTCAGATTATTTAAATCCATGAAACTAATTAAGATGCCCAATATAATTCATACAATTATTTACAAAAATATAAAAAATGTGGGAAAAGTTGTGACCTGACAAATCCTGCTGCGGAATGTGCAGGTCATGTGGCTGAGTGTGCCACATGACCTGCACTCTGCTGAGTGTGCCACCGGACCGGTGTCCTGTTGAGTTTGCCACATGACCGACGCTCTTCCTTTGTGTGCCACGTGACCAGTGCTCTGCTGAGTGTGCTACATGACCGGCGCTCTTCTGAGTGTGCCACTTGACCGGCTCTCTGCTGAGTGTTCCACATGACCGGCGCTCTTCTGAGTGTACCCAGGACCGGCCTTAGGCCTTTAGGCGCCCTGTGAGAGAAAGCTTTACAGCGCCCCTCAGTGACCACACCCCTATGTGACCACACCCCTCAGTAACCATACCCCTCAGTAACCACACCCATTTTTTCTAATAAAGACTCCCATTTTGTTAAGCCCCCATAGAAACATATTAAAAAGTATGATAAAAATAAAACTTTTATTCAAAGCTATTAAACCTGTCGGCACAATAGAAGTATTTGTATTACATAAAACAACAGAACAAACAAACAATAAATGTCAAACTACAATAGAGTCTATAAAAATAAAGTGTCAGGTTGTCATGCCGACCCCTTTTTCAAGTAAGTGTATATAGAAAAGTAAAAATAAAAAACAGAACATAAAACTGAGACTACGTGTTAAATGAATGGATTACTATATGTCCGAATATACGAAAAATATATTCAGGCGCATAATAATTTGTTTGAGAATGTTGGCCACCAGCGTGTTCTGTGAATGCGTGCCACCATCTTGGAGGCAGGGAGCATGATGTTACACGCCGATATATGCGCCACCATCTTGGTGTATACCTAGATATACACCAAATTGGTGGTGCCCATCACGTGCGGTGTTATATGATGTCATTCGCCCCACCTCCAGAACACGCCAGTGGCTGAATCCAAAATAGCATATAAATGTGTTTTGTTTGATGAAACGAATGAAAATGTTTTTAGTTTTCGTTCATCTCATGTGAAATTAATTTTTAGTCTTTGCACTTTATTTCTTTTTCTGCAGCCTCAGCACTCAATACAGAGGCTTCCCATTCATTCAGACACTTATGATAGTAAAATATTTACTTTCACCTGTGCAGCCGCACAGCTCGCACACCCTAAAGGCCGGCCCTGAGTGTGCCACTTGACTGTCTCTCTGCTGAGTGTTCCACATGACCGGCGCTCTTCTGAGTGTGCCACGTGACTGGCGCTCCTGTCAGCTGCAGTTTCATACATGTATTCAGCCTTTGGTAACATGCATGTTCTAGCTAAAGCTGCAGTCAAAGTGGCTTCTTCTGCATTATAATTTGTGGGCATGTCTTACTATACAGGGAAGGCGCTCGGTGGTTTCTGTCCTGTGTGATCTCTATGGAAGCTTTGGATTGGTTTTTTTTTCTTCTAGTAACTGACTGCCACTGGTTGCAGTGCCGTTTAACCTAACCTAGGGTAAGTGTGCGATTCAGTCACAGCGAACTCTCTCCCAATTGTTGTCCCATTTCCTTTGCATACCAACATGAAGAATTTCCAGTCGAGCATGTCACGGTTTGACGCTTTGAGTGCAGTCGGTCCTGTGTCACAATGACACAGCTACTCAGGCTGTCCTGAATGTAAATGTCATAGAAGACAGTGACACAGGGAAGGACGGGGTTAAACAGTCCCTGGCTAACCTTTAACTCGCGAGCGATGCATTGTGGGTAGTGCAGTCCATGAGAGCCCACCAGGCTTCTTTTCCTGAGGCCTGAGGACTACGTGTCCCAGCGGCCTCCGGGAGAGCGCTTCTATTACGCAAGCGTACTGGCATCCTATTAGGTGCTTCTCACATTTCAAGGAGCTGATAGTTCCCCAAGTCACAGATAAGACTGCAGCTGATATTTTGTCACCACAGCACGGGATCACAGGCTACCGAGCTTTCACTAGAGAAGACATTACAAAGTACGAAGGTGAGTGACCTCCCACATGCCTACATTAGCTAATGTCACATTCCTGAGCAGTCCGTAGACAGGCACCGAGATGTGTCATTAACTGCCACCGTACAGCAGCCTGATCATTCACACTACCGTTACCGCAATCTATTGGAATGTATGTTGCCTTCATCTGTGCTCCGTATCTCTATGAATAAGGGCTTAGAACTGCAGCAAATGGACCTCTTGGTAATATCACACATCCACATGAAGGCATTTCTTATTGCCACAATATACAGCGGCGGTATCATTAATCAGAAAATCTCCACCTTATTATATCATAACAATCCATCTTTGACCCCCAGTCTAGTGGCTTTGCCTAGGCTGAATGCCAGTCCTTTATTCTGCTGCAGGCAGAGGGAAGCATGTCCTCAGTCTCCTCTCCCCCAGTGATCAGACTGTACATTGGAATGAGATGAGAGCTGATCTGCGTCAGGCATTTGTAAACATAGAACTGCACAAGCACCAGGATTAAAGGCATCGGAAAACATGAATACGTGCACCTGTGTTGATAAAAGAAACAATACTTATTAATTTGTTGCATTCATATCTGCAGAGCATTGCGTCTGTGCCCAGTGCCTTGCAGGTGCAATGCTCAGGCTCCTGCAGACTCTTTCACTAGCCCCAGCTCTATACGGCTGTATGAACCTACCGATACAGGGCTGGAGGAAGTATGAGTGCTGGTGTCACCATGCTCCCTTGAGATCTGTGAGCCCCTCTGCTGCAGTAGCAGATAGAACTTGTAGTCTACAGTATGCAGATTCTTGTGAAGGAGGCGTCCGCTTAGACAAATTCTAAGGCAAATGGAATGCTGCGGGCAGAAGAACCCCATGATTCAGGTAAGTTTGAGGGTGAGGGGCTAGGGAATGTGACCACGTTTCATGTTACCACCAAAGTATGGGTGAAATATAGTCACATGCCTTTTAATATGATTGTATTATCTGAGCCAGCACTCCTAGATGATGAGCCTGGATGATGCAGGAGCAAAGATGGTGCCGTCTTTCTGGAGAGAAAAGCAGATACAGGCATTGTTAGCGGGAGTCGTCGTGTGACCTATATGAGGTCAATAAATACCTGAAACGGTCACACTTCTACATTACTTGGCATGCATTCATTTCACAGAACAAGTATAGTTTATGTTCTTCCACATTGATTGCACTGTAGTAAGTTACAATGTCTGTAAATCCCCAATATTATTAGAATGAATCACTTATACTGTGTGCTCAGTGTTTCTGTACACTTCTGGATTCTTAAGCTGGCCATACACTGTAATATTTTCTTCACTCAACCTGCGGGCTGAACAAAGAAAATATGACAGATTCCTCCATCAATGCTTATGAACATTGATTGGGGAATCTCCCCCTGTCTTCATTCTATTCTGACATTGGCCGCCAGCCGTTGTCAGGATACCCGAACAGAGCCGACAGCTCATTGGCTGCCGCCTCGGTTTATTCAAAGGTTTCCGACCTCCTCCTTCGATCAGGTTCATCAAGAACAGGCTGAAATTTGCAGTGTATGTCCAGCTTTATATAGTAAACACCTGTTTGATCCGTCATTTCCCTGTACCACCTTATTTAGGGCGAGCGCACTATTCTCGCCCACCCTCCTTCTTCTGCATTGCCACACTCATTGTGCTTGGTTCCCAGAAGCCGGCCACTTCTTATTTTCACCTTAGGAAGCAGCCCCATGTGACACTGCTGGAGAGAGGAAGGGAATGGCCTGGTGTGATGTATACAGAACGCATCACACGCTGCAACTCATCTTTCCCTCTGACAGTGAGGTGCAGAGGACCATCATGGAGATCACATGACTGCAGGATAGAGCTTAGTTAAATATTGCCATCCGTGGACAGTTATTCTTATGCTGTTATTTACTGCTTGTGATCACACAAATTGTTCTATTGGGTTTACATATACTTTAAGAGAGAAGTAAAGTCAAACTTTTTTTTGGCTTTACTTCTCTTTTGGGTCACCTGAGTACATTTACTAATCTACTCCTGTGCAGATAACAGCTTTTGGCAAGGCACAGCTATGCAGCAGTCAGGAAGGACCCTGATGATATTGGCGGGATCCACCTTGGCTTGGCTGCTTGACAGCTGGCTCTGCTCACCCCCCACCCCCCTGTAGGGGGTAGTGGCTGACAGTCTGGGAGCAGAGACCAAGAGCTGACCAATCAGCTGGCTTTACTTATTAGTAAGAGTATGTTTGTTTTACTCTCCCCACACGTCTCCTTTAATCTTTACCTTTGCAGATTGTTTTTGTTTTTATTGAATGACCTTTAGCATGTAATCTGTCTCTTACCATGAGCCCTAAATAAGAACTCTGAGCAAACAGAAAACATACATACCCTTGCGGTGGGGCTACCCCTGCACTTCAATGGTTAAGTGCTCATTTTGCCTGGGGGGGCCAAATAAAGCTGGATTACTCACCAATCCCACCATCCCTCCCCCCGGGCTGCTGGACCAGTTCCCACAGTCTCTTCTTCCCTGGGCTTTGGTGATCTAAGGGCCACTGGTGTCACCACATCTTATGCAGGTCCATTGACTTGAATTAGATGTGATGATGCCGAGGGACTTTCCATAGTCATAGCGGAGGGGAAAATAGGTGGGTGCTGACCGCCGCCGTGAGATCAAAGATCAGGTGAGTAATACAGCTTCATTTGAGCCCTTTAGACAAAATGATCACCTAACCCTTGCAGTGTGGGTAGCCAAACTGCAAGGGTAACTTTTTGTCTTTACCCAGAGTACTTCTGTTAGACGAGTTCTAAGGCATCCTGAACATTTGCATCTTTAATAACTTAAAGTGGACCTTTCATCTTGATTCAGACTTTTACTTAGTCACTTCCTCTGCCCTCCCTTCTACGCAATCATACGTAGATTTACAATACATTTTTTTTTTCTTATTGCTTTCTCGTTTTAATTTTCATCTAGGCTAGAGGGAAGTTCCCTCAGCCATCCATGGCCTCCTGAAATATCAATGAAGGCTGCTGGTCAGTATATTGCTGACGTTTTAGTGCTTGCATGGCATTGCATAGTGGGGTGTCACCAGGAGGCCATGTGTCAAAGTCAGGAAGTCATATCGGATCCAAGATGACATGGTGGAAGAAGAGAAGCACAGGTGAAACTTTGGCTGCAAGGAAGACATCGCTGGATTCCATGGACCTGGTAAGTACCGTATATACTTGAGTATAAGCCTTGAAAAACTCGGCTTATACTCGAGTATATACGGTATGTGTTTTTTTTAAATTATAGCAAACAAAAAATGTTGGGGCTATTTTAGGTTTTTGACACTAAGGCCCCATTCACACGTAGCGATTTAGCGCATTTTTGCCGCACGATATCGCGAGAAGTCGCCGGCTAATGATATTCAATGGAGCTGTCTTAGCTCCATGTCGCGGTCGCAAGTCGCTTCTACAGGACCCTTTTTTCGGCAGATTTTGTGCGATTTTGCTTTTTTCTAATGGAGCCCGACGGAGAAGGTCGCGATACCGTCGCTGGATCGTTGCTGGAACGTCGCCCCGAAAGTCGCGCTATCCCGGCCGCTGCAAAAGGTATGTCGCTACGTGTGAATGGGGCCTTAGGTGGAAGGTCCTCTTTAAGTTAGCAAATATAAGGTATCACTTCTACCCAAAACTTTCGGCAATAATCGAAGGCTATCACAGTACAATACAGTACAATACTGAACAGGAGAGCAGAAGGTGAGACAGCCAGCCTTCGTACAGAA
>NW_017306722.1:1007860-1032413 GCF_000935625.1 Nanorana parkeri | reverse complement strand
GGGGGGGGCAGCCAGCCTTCGTACAGAAGGGGGGGGGCAGCCAGCCTTCGTACAGAAGGGGGGGGCAGCCAGCCTTCGTACAGAAGGGGGGGGGCAGCCAGCCTTCGTACAGAAGGGGGGGGCAGCCAGCCTTTGTACAGAAGGGGGGGGGCAGCCAGCCTTCGTACAGAAGGGGGAGGGCAGCCAGCCTTCGTACAGAAGGGGGGGGCAGCCAGCCTTCGTACAGAAGGGGGGGCAGCCAGCCTTCGTACAAGAACATGGAGGGGAGGACAGTCTATTTCAATTTCTTTTTGCTTCCTGTATATGACGGGAAGGCCGGAACTATGCTGTTAGTAAAAATTAAGATAGGTTATGGCTGATGTATTTCAGTTTTATTTGGCCCCAATGGAATTCAGCTGCACTACATCCTCTCTTTCTGGCTCCTGTCTTATAGCGGGAGCAATTTACATGCTTTTTTCCAAATAATGCAAAACCAGGCCATCAGTATTAACCATTCTAAATCGGAGAGCAGGCATGTCATGTTAATCTATTGTGATGGGGTTATCATGTTTCTTAATATACAGAACACTGAGTGGATTGGTGATTATTTTGATTTGCATATAACTATATGTGGCTCAGATGCATTTGATTAAGTATGAAGACAATCAAAATGCTAAATATGAATAATTGGCTTGCAAGTATGAATGGATTATTGGCAATATGGATTAAGGCTATACAGTACATGAAATGTTAAGACCTTTAGGTGTGATCATACCATTGCAGGCAGATAAAGCTACTTCTTCAATGCTTGATTGACATTATTTGTATTGCCATGTGTGAATGATCTGGGTATTTACTTAAACACTTGGTATACAGGTGAAACTCGAATAATTAGAATATCGTGCAAAAGTAATTGCAGTAAGTGCTGCAAAAGGGGCCCAAACCAAGTACTGAGTACATATGCATGCTTGTACTTTTCAGAGGTCCGATATTGTTCTATGTACAATCCTTGTTTTATTGATTGCATGTAATAATCTACTTTTTTGAGGTTGTGGATTTGGGGTTCTTGGGGTTTTCATGAGCTGTAAGCCATAATCATCACAATTATGACAAATCACGGCTTGAACTATCTTGCTTTGCATGTAATGCGTCTATCTCATATATTAGTTTCACCTTTTAAGTTGCATTAGTGAAATAAATGAACTTTGCACGATATTCTAATTATTCGAGTTTCACCTGTAGCTAGTGCTATATAAAACAATTGTGTCTCAGTAGATAGGAATAGAAATAGCCTTATTGTCAGCCACAATGGTATTTTAGGATCTCTAAGCTGGTGCATAGTAGCCTGTACTTTAGTTAAGAGTCTTCACTAACATTTGAATTATTATGATGAAATGTTAATCAGAATTGATGGTATTTTGGACTAATATGCACCAGCTTAGAGATCCTAAAATAACATTGTGGCTGACAATAAAGGCCTGGCATGTTTGACAAGTCATATTGTGTGCTTTACACAGTGCAGAAAGAAAGGCTAATTCAACAGGTGGGCAGAAAAGAGAAAACCTGGAATATCCACCATGGGAGGGTATTAAAGGTGCCTGCAAACATAAGAAAACATGTTCAATGTAGTAATATATGATTGGGGAACATTCATACTATATGTCTTCAGGTCCGTCCTATTATCCCCTGAGTAAACCTGGCTGAGCACTCTCCAATGGTAAAACAATTCGACAGGATGGATTTTCCCAACTCATTGTTCAGTTTGCCTAAGGGAAGCCAGTGCTCACGTGCTACTCCCACCCCCATAGAAAAGCACATACATATGTGTCCAATGTGAATGTACGTGTTTGTACAACGATCTGATCCTAGAAAGATTGTCTCAAAGAGTAGCTAACCCACAAACATGTTACATGTGGTGACTGCATTTTTTTTTTTTTCCCACAACATTTTCAGAAAGTACAAAAATACGTGTTGATGTTGCTGAAAACACAGCGCCCATGTCACTTCCTATAAATTGTGAAGCGCAAATTACCTTATCGTTCTTTTGTAAATACTAATGCATTTAAAATGTTAAAGGATAAGTTCACCTTTTGAAAAAAAAATAAGAAATGCATAATTAATAATATATAAACAAATATGCATTTCTTTAGTATTTGCATTCATGCCTGGAAACCAGTGGAAAGCATTGTAATTGTGATCACTCAATCACAGCTGCAAATCTCAGACTTCAGCACATTCTCTCTCAGGCAGAGCTCATACTGAGGTACAGAGTTTCAGTTAGGAGGATGGCTGGACTTCAAACTGCATTAAATCACCTCATAAGGCGTTCAGTTGTCCTCGCTCTAGGTACATGCGGGGATATGGGCTGCTCTACCTAGAGCGAGTATGGTTGGACGCCGTATGAGGTGATTTAGGCTGTGTTCACACCTGACCGTTTTGTAGGGCGTTCTACGCTCGACGAACGCTCTACAAAACGGTCAAAAATATAAATTGCATTGTAGTCAATGCCCTCGTTCCCACCTCGCCATATTTCCGCCCGTACCTAACGCCCTACAAAACGGCCCACGCCTGAAAAGGTCCCGGGACTACTTTGGGCCGTTTTGTAGGGCGTTTTCCATTGGGATACAGCCAAGTAGCCTTTGGAATCGCGCGACGGTCGCGCGACTTTTTTACCACGAATCGCGTTAAAAAAACGCGTGACGGACGCGCATATTACAATACGCCTAGGTGTGAATGGGGTGTTAATGCAGTTTGAAGTCCAGCCGCCCTTCCTCCCACCTCTCCTAACAAACTCTGTACCCCCGTACGACCTCTGCCAGTTTGAAAATGTGCGGAAGCCTGAGCTTTCCCAGTTGTGATCACGATTGCAATACTTTCCAGGCTTGAATGCAAATAATAAAGAAATGCATATTTTTTATATATTATTAACTATGCCTTTCATTAATTTTTGCAAAAGGTAAACTTGGCCTTTTTAATGATCGATTTCCCCATCCCCAATGTAATGGAGATGAAGAAAGGCAGATGATTGAAGTCCAGCCTGGGTGACAACCATGACTCCTTCCATAGATACCATGGAAGAATGAGCATTGCCACCCAGAGACGTGATGTGTTATTTGCATTATTACCTGGTGACATTTTTAGTAAAGAAGCCTGAAAAAAAGAGGACTAGTACAGCCACCACATTTAAGGACTGATCCGCTTTAGTATTTGTTGTTAGGCTTAGTTGTGCTTTAAAGGCATAAAGTTGGCGTAGTGAAGGACATGTTGCCACAAGAGTCATAAATACGCTTAACATTACTTCAATTTGTGGGTGTACTGATTTAAAGTATGGGTGTGCAAACTCCAGCCCTCCAGCTGTTGTGGAGCTACAAATCCCATGAGACATTGCAAGATTCTCACAGCCACAGACATGACTCCCAGAGATACATGCATGATGGGCTTTCACTGCCACTGGAGGCATGGAGTTTGCCCACCCCTAATTTAAAGTGTATAGAAACCCTGGCAAAGAACTTTCTCTTATTTGATCTTTTTGGTTTGTTAAATATACAATTTGAAAGTGTTTTCTGTTTTATTATTTAAGTGCAAAAAATGTACCTGTTGATCCTGTCAGAAAGCTGATAACCTCCTGTGTTCTATGTATGTACTGTTATCAGTTAGTATTGTTCTCAGCTCTCTCTGTGGAATATAAAACACCTTCCCTCAATGCTATGCAGATGAAAAGAAGGGTAGGTGCCCTGTAGTCCTCAAAACAATATAAACAACCCTCTGCTCTTGGACAAATGCCCTGTAGTCCTGTCCCAGGGTGACATGCTGCTCCTCCTTAGAGACAGTACAGCTAGTGAGCTTTGTCATGCTTGTTAGTGTGGGAAAGCATGTCACTGGCCGGATCACCAGGTAAAGAAAAGGGGAAGAAGCCGGAACAATAAAACGAACGCAGCAACCTCTTATCAGAACTGGTGATTCATGCTGCAATGTATTACTTTTTGGGGATTTAGATAGACTTCAGGCTCTCAGATTTTACCAGTACATTATAGGAAAAAGTCAAGTTGTTACAAGAAATAAGGACATCTGATACAATGATCGTACAGTGACCATGGATGGAATGAAATGACATTGTGTCTGCTCTTGTCATGATATCTGCATTTAGGATAAAAGTAAATGGTTGCTGAAGTGTCAAGTTGTTCCTATTCTAGTGGCTGGTATAGTGACACATCAGAGGGGGTTTGTACCTCTCAGTGTGCACTCGGGGTATGAATGTTACATCAGATATAACCATTTTGTTATGACTCTCATATAGAGGTTTGTTATGTGCTGTAGGCCATTGTAAGATATTTCGTTTTTTTAGAATAAGAACGCCTTGTCTTGGTTTTCTCTTTAAAGACTGCTGACCTTTTGCCTGTATTCCTGTTTTTGTACCATGCCGAGACTTGTTTTCAGTTTATCCTCTGCTGTAACCTTTCTCTTTGTGTAGGACTTTTCATTAGGTATACACTGTGTGATCCTACTGATGTATCTCCTAAGAAGATATTTGATGTTACTTTTCCGTACAGTAGTTAGTATCCTAGTGTTCCCTTTAGGATGGCTTTTTGTCTTACCAGTAAGGCCTGGTTCACACCAGGCCTTACTGATCGCATGATTGCTGCACGTTGGCAGAAACGTGCTTGTGGAGGCACTGATTTGACATGACACGCCAAATGCGGCTGGTAAGTCACGCAGTTTATTCACCGCGTGCAAATGTGCCAGCAAAAAATCCATGTCCCGCACATTGCATAAAATAGTGCAGGAGCCTTGTTGCCATGCGTATTGACCCCATTGAAATCAATGGGGCCGTGTGGCAATTGCGGCACGCGACCGCGTGTTACCACGACGCGCAGATGTGAACCAAGCCTAAATGTATTGCTTTGACTGACTGTTATCTTTTATAATAACAGTAGATGACAGGCATTTATTGTATTGAGTAATTGTGTGGACTCCAGCAATCAGTCAGGAAATAACTCATCAGAGTACCCATGGAACACATGAGCAACTTCCTCTGTGTATTTTCAAGGACTTTCAGTGCTCTCAAGGAGAACATTACTTTGTCATTATGGACGTGCACAACATTATATAATCACGTGTTTGTTAAAGTACAATCATATCTAATAGGGAAACAGAACTAAGTGGGTATTACGCAGATGCATGCCATGTGACAAAGGCTGGGATGGTTGGAGCACCACTGGAACGGTTTATAATTGTCGACCTGACTGAAAGATAAAAAACATTTTATTATAGGTATTTATATACTGTAGCACCAACAATTTATGCAGTGCTTTACATAGTGCACATTCACATCAGTCCCTACCCTCAAGGAGTTTACAATCTAAAGGTGTCTATCTTGCGTGCGTGCATACATACAGGGACAATTTAGATAGAAGACAACTTGCCTACCAGCATGTCTTTGTAGTGTGGGAGGAAACTGGAGTACCAGAAGGAAACCTATGCAAGCACAGGGAGAACGTGCAAACTCCTTGCAGATAGTGACGTGGCCGGGATTTGAATCAGGGACCCCCAGTGCTGCTAGGCAGAATGCATTGAAGTGTCTGCACTTTCGATAGTACCCTTGTGTGGTCTGAGTCTGATACACTCACATTGTCAGGCATTGATCATATTTCAGTCCAGGTGTCAGAAGACAAGGATGCTATAGAACGTGCCTGCACACACACAAGCAACAAAGTTTGTTGCTACAATAATTATTTTGCACAGACAGTCCAGTGACAGTTTTTTAGGCCAGGTTCACATTGTTTTCGATTGTAAGCCCTAAGGGGCAGGACCCTCCTTACCATCTTGTCTTGAATTGTATTGTGATTGTAATGTTTTCGTTATATTGTAAAGCTCTGCACAAACTGTTGGGTCTATATAAATCCTGTATGATATTAATAATCGTGGTGTGTGTGTCAGTGTGTGTGTGTCAATATGCTGCAGTGCCATTCATTCCGAAAGGTATCCCAATGCATTGAGATCATGCACCTACAATGTAGTGCGCTGTAACACATGGCAATGCACTACTATGCCCCCCATTGGTCCTCTCTACCCTTACATTAAAAGTGTAGAAATGTTGGAGGGGGCACACTTTGGTATCTTTGCTTTGGGTCCTGAAGTACATTGTCCTGCCACTGATTAACATGCCTACACTGCACCACACTAAAACGCACAGATGTGAACAGGGCCTAAAAGAGCTGTCCATTTTCTTTCCTTTGTTCTCTAGGTTTCTTCTTCTCTTGTATACCGTAGTAATTCCATTCTGAAGATCTGCCCGAGTATGGTCCATGGTACCTCTTATGACTGTGAGCTGTGATGGATAAGGGTTTTACCCATCCATATGTAATACAGTAATAATTTGACATTATCATGTATGTATATGTAGTAAATTTAGTTATTCCTTCTAATAATTTGCAGATACTTACAGAAGATCTGAAATGTGCTATGGAACTAGCTTCAGGGGAAGATGACTGCCTTTATCAGAGACAAAAGTACTGCGTAGAGAGGCCCATATTCACCCAGGAATATCTCCAAGAACATTTGCACCCAAGGAAGAAAGAGCCAGTGTCTATCCTCAAAAAAATCTCGCAGTCTTGCAGGTGAGACGCTTCTACCTTACCTTGTTATTCTTTTCATAGTCCTCAGGAGCATTACACACTACAATGCTACATCAAAATGCAAAAGGACATGTTGCTTGACTGAAGCTGGCCACACACTATGGGAATTTCAGCTGATTCTTGATGAAACTGACAAAATTCCCTCAGTGGGTGGCCCTGTTGGCAGCCTTCTCTCCAGCATGCTTCGTTCAGAAAATTAGGCCACCCAAAACTGACATTTCAGCTTTGAACACCTATTGCATTCATCCAGGCTTCTTACATCCCTCTGAGTTCACAGTGTAGTGGATTGTATTCCACCCCTGGCCTCTTCCCCCAAGGTCACAATGACAGTCACACTTTTATTTCCCTGTTCTTCATTTTTGTGACATAATCTTTGGCTGTGTGATACCACTGGAGCTGTTGCACAAGAACCATGCAAAGTTAAACATTTGGTTTAGATGGTGTTAGCCTCTAACGTTTGTATATTTTCATAATTCTGTAGTGACTGCCATGTAGCACCATTTCCTGTTTAGTGGTTGGTGTATATATGCCCTCATGTTCTATATTCTGCACAATCAACATTTTAGTCATTGTTATTTTCTGTGTTCTGTAGTTCTATTGATAGTGTGAAGCAGCTCTATCAAAATGAGTGTCACAAGCACTCAAAATATAATGGGGTAAAAAGTCAATCTTTGAGGCCCCTTTCTAAAAGAGCTGATCAGGGATCCGTGCACAAATCCTCTCCTGATCACAGCAGTACGGAGTGGATGTCAACGCTGCGACATCCGTGTCCGTACAGTTCTTTGCTCTATCTTGCGATGGAGGAAAAAACTGAAACTGCCGGACCCCATGTGTGTCTATGGGGAATCTGATGTCAATGGCCATGTCCGTTTACATCAGATTACTCACCATCCGGCACGATACGGTCCGTTGAAAGAGAACAGTGTTCTGCCTGTTTTTTGGGACCCAGCTGGCGCTGGGGATAACCAGCTCTAAATGGACGCTAGTCCGTTTATACACGGCTGCCCGTGGACTTGCATTGGGCATTCGATCGGGTCTGCCTACAAAAACTGACGGATGGACCCGATCAGAGCGGCCGTCTGAAAGGGGCCTTAAGGTATCCACTTAATCTGCAGGTTGTAGCTGAAGGTAAAATCACAAGACGGCTTTGCTTCTAATAAATGTTATTTCTCTTTCTTTTTGTGATGTAGTGACCAGGTGAGAAGGGAAGTTTGTACTGTATCAGTGTACTGGGGGGTAGCAAACTTGCGTTGCACATGGCTTCTTCCTCCTAAATTTTTTCACCCCTCCACCTGGCCAACAGATGTGCCAGGCTCCTGTTTTAAGGCTTATAGTTTTTTGAGGTTTCGCATGTGCACACAATTTTAAGGCTTGACATGTTTGGTGTATTTTTTTACCCGACGTGACCCCGTCTCTTATAAAAAAGTTGGGTAATAATAAATATGTTATCATTTAATATAGGGGAAACAGTTCTTTTTTTTTTTTTTTTAAATTTCGGTAATTTTTCCTTTTAATATAGTAAAAAATAAAAACCCCAGTGGTGAATAAATACCACCAAAAGAAAGGTCTGTCCCCAAAAAATTGTATCAAATGTATTTCAGTACAGCATTGCATGACAGAATAAATGTCGGTCAAAGTAACACAGCGCTGAATACTGAAAAATGGCCTGGATGGGAAGGGGGTTTAAACACCGCGGACTTCAAGTGGTTAAAGACTAGGCTGATGCTGACTCTTGCATTCTAGTATCAGTATAGCAGAGACTACATGGTTGTTTACCCTCTGCAGTTATACCACCCAGAAGTCTGGTGTGCCAGGCTGATGGCTCTCTTTGTTAAAAAGTGATGTAACAAATCTAGACCATACGGTGTATAGGGTGTGACAGGTCAGCCAGCATTCATGGATCATCCTGATCCTGCTGTGGTCTGGTATAAAAATGATATAGAAACCAAAATGATAAATGTTCTGAAACTTTTATTCTACTACAAATAACAGGCACCTTGGGATTTTGTATAAATTAGGTAGAAGGAAGTACTGTTATTTTTCATACATAATCCCTTGCAGAGAAGCTGTAATTACACCGCTACGTATGCCTCTAATCCATGTCATGGAAACTTGGTTTGTTTGGACACTCCTTTGTTTAATAACCACATCACACAGGATGTAGCTTATCGGTCTGTAGCAATCATGTACTTGTGACTGGATGAGGACATATGCTTAACATTTCAATGAAATTGCTAGTGGGAATAGTATACAATACAAAGATAGCATATCAAATCTATAAAAGTACATATACTGTATAATACCACCAATTGACGTTTCAAGTTGTCTGGATCTGAAAGCTTTGGTTCTAGTAGTTTATAGCACACGACTCTTTTCACCCACTTTGCACTTTTATAATAAACCCTATATTCCATTCTCCGTCCTCATCAAATTCCTAAATACTAAAGGATGTAAACATGTGCTAAATTTGGGCAGACCTGTCACTAAGAACTTCAATTGGTTTGAATCCAGGGTCATGGCTACTTTAGGAATTTGATGACAAGAGCAGGGCAGGGGGTTTATGAAAAAAGTACAAATAACCTTTAAAGTCAGCCTGTGTTTTTGCCCACAGTTTTGCCTTCCTTTTCCTGCCCTAATATTCTGTTTGCCCCCCAAGAGTGATCAGAAGAAGCCGTTTGTAAATCAAGTCAATCCCAGTCAAAGGGTACACAGGGCTGAGGACTCTCTCCCTGCCCCATGTGACAGCCCTAGGCCAATCGGCAAGCATCAGCACTGCCAACGGAGAGCAGGGGGAGTAAGTCACATGAAACTCTTTATCCATAAGTACCAGGTATTTTTTCTCCTCCTCTAGGTGGTAAATGGGATATAGGTATATATGTATATCTGTGTGTGTGTCAGGGGTATTATAGATGTATAGCAAAAGTTTAGTAGGCACTCGGAGGTCTTCAAATAAAAGTGTAGGTTTTATTATACCAATGTTTCGGCAGGTTGCAGCTCGCCTTTCTCAAGCCAGCTAGTACCCAGGCATGACTTAAATAGACCATAAACCAGGGGTGGGCAACTCCGCCCCTCCAGCTGTACTTTAACTACAAAACCCAACATGCCTCTGCCACTGGGAGTCATGCCTGTAACTGTCAGCCGTGCAATGCCTCATGGGGCTTGTAGTTCCACAACCGCTGGAGGCCCGGAGTTGCCCACCCTTTCTATAAACATTTATCCCCACAGAAGATTCACCCCAGTCAATCACCCACAGTGAACATGTAAATCAATAATAACATATAAAAGACTTCCCAATAGATCATGTGTAACAGACATCGGTAATTGAATATCCCCACATCACAACTACAACCTGTAATAACTGTAATGGCCAACTGTAACTCTGCATCTGTGAAATGTTACTATTATGTGTTTGTTTTTTTTAAACACATCAAACTATTGAAATAAATACTGATTCCATTGCTATAGATATTCTTCCATTGACAGGCAAGCAGTTTCTATATTGCTATTTATTCTAAGAACTAATCTATTTCTGTTCCACATTACAGGTGTACTGCAAAGAAGGCCAAATCTCAGCTGTTCAGTTTCCTTCCAATTTTGAAATGGCTGCCACGTTACCCAGTGAAAGAGTATCTCATGGGAGATATCGTTTCAGGCCTGAGCACCGGGGTCATGCAGCTCCCACAGGGTTAGTATACATTACTGGAAAGGTCAGAATGCTGTATCTGTGGAGTCTGGAAAGCTTTCAGTAGCCATGAGATCGACCATGCATGGCTGAGGTATTGGGCGGTCTTAGCTGATTAACTTGGTAATATCCACTTAAAAGGGTTAATTTGTCCTTCCATTTCTCCAGCTTATCATAGCACCAATGTTATTTTACGGATATAAAGTGTGCCATAGATATGTACAAATTCCTTATTTTTTTTTTGGACGTGTACATTTTTTTAAACAACACAAACAAAAAAAGGCATTATGCAGAAAGTTTCTTTTCTTTAAATAATATTTTTCCTATTTCTCCCCTGATAACCCATAATAATCTCCATCTAGCCCTAATTAACTTCCTCCAGTCCCTGTTCTCCTTAGTTTGTTGCTTTTTACCATATATACATATTTGTATACACAGATTGCATAATATGCTTTAAAGGAGAACTATGGGGTCAGGGCTTTTCCCCATAGTTCTCCTTAGGGTAACGGGAGGACACAAACTAGCGTCCTCCCGTTCCCCTAAGCTCAGTATACCGCGAGTTACAGCTCACGGTATACTAAGACGCCGCAGCCAGAGCGGATCCCGACATCGATGTTGAGATCCTCCCAGCTGCGTGAGTGACAGCTGGCTCTGCCTATCTAGAGGCAGAGCCAGCTGTACCCGCCCCGTCCGTTCCGCCAGTCAGCGCTGGTGGAGCGGGAAGGGGGGAATCCATCCCCTCCCCTGTCACGGCAGAGAGCCGCAACAGGATCGAGAGGTGAGCGAACGCCGGTATGTGTTCGCTCACCTCCCGATCTACTGAGCCGACCTGTGACAGTCTCATTGTCACAGGTCGGCTAGAACTATGAGGTGAGTGAAAAGCACTCACCTCATAGTTCTTTAATACAGTAAGCACCTTTTTGAGGGTCAGTTCACACCATATCCATTGTGTTCTTGATTGCTAGTGCATGCACTATTGTTTGCGATCGCACCACACCGGAATGCAGGCATTGCTGTACCACGCGTTCTGGTGCGGGCGATCGCACTGCAGGCGGAAGGCATGTCTATGGTGTTCTTGAAATCAATGGCACCACCACGCCCCCTCCTGTCCCAGAACGCAGGAGACCTGGTTTATGCAATTCAATGCAATCTGGGCATGAACTGTGCCGGAACACACTGGATATGGTGTGAACTGGCCCTGACACAGGATTTGCTAGAGCTTTGTTTAATGACTGGAAATGTTGCTATGAAATATTATAGAAATCTTGTTGACTTAGCGCTGTAAATAAATGAAGAAAATACTCATTCCCTATCAGTGTAGCTACTTTGCTAATGCAAAACGTATTTCATGAAAGGGAAACTATATTGTTTTTTAGTAACTTGTTTTTTTTTTAAAGCTTACAAACTAATATTGTTCCATTACTTATCATTTTTTTTTGTTCCACAAATAAACATTTTAATGCAATGTCCTAATACAGCAAAGCAGAGTGATTGATCATTATTTAAAAATATACTACTTAGCTGCAGATATATTTGCATCTTCTTCTTTACAAATGTGATTGTTTTTATATGTTTTTAGGGTTAGCGTATGCCCTGCTGGCAGCTGTACCGCCAGTGTTTGGACTGTATTCTTCATTTTATCCAGTGTTCCTGTACACCTTCTTTGGAACATCAAGACACGTATCAATAGGTATTGCAAACATGTTATTTTGTGATCTCCTAGGTTCCTAATATAATGCGAATGCTCTATGTAGCCTTAGTGCCAGAGGTTCATGGTTTTGCGCAGGGAGATCACCCAACATTCCAAGAACGAGCTCCTCTGACATTCTGATGTATTCAAGAGTATAAATAATCTAGTAATCTAAAAAGATCCTTGAAATCCTAAGCGCTGCTTCCTTTTATTGGGTCATTTTATGTAAGCCTACTATAATATAGATTTTATATATTAAAGCCGCCAGGATCCTAGCAACCAACAACATTGGGGGACAAACTCCTCTTTCCTGACACAAACTACTTCAAAATGACATTGTTCTTATTTACTGCCAATTTTACTTGTTTCCAAAACAACCGTATTTCTTTATGAATTTGTCACAGCCCTTATGACATAAGAGTATGTCGCTGTTAAGAAGTACCTGAATTTGTTGCATGTGTCAGTAATAGCTTTAGAATTGTTGCACTGTTTTCTGAAAGCACAGGACAATTTTAGACAACATTAACACCAGGAAAGTATTGCAAATGCTGTATTGAATCGCCCCCACTGTCTTCATAAAGTATAAAGACTGGGCCTTAAACTGGGGGTTCTTCTCCTCTGAATCTCCTGGTCTTCTCCCACTGCAATTATCTCGGCACCTTTTTGTCTGCCGATTTGTTGTGGAACCAATAGTAATGTAATGGGAGAAGCTCGCAAAATGTTGTTTTAAAAGCCGAGGATTCATATATTTGAGACAAATCTGTTCTCCCGGGCCTGCTAACCTTTAATTTGTCACATCTCATTGTTGCTTTATCCTACCTTGGGGTACATATAGAGAATAGAGTGTTAAACTGAAAAACAGTATGAGCAGTTTCTAAACCTTTGCTATTAAGTGAATTAAATACTGGGTGCGTGCCACTGTCACCTTCAGGTGAGAATAACTACATGTTCTTTTGCTGAAAAAGGTTGTGCGTGATGGGCAGTTCTCCCTCGGGAAATATCTGTCTGTTTATTGACCATCTATAGATAAGAAAACATTATAATGTCTTTTATTGTTAGCCTAATAATGTTATCATATTAGTTGACTGTTACAGGACTCATTTCAGAGAGCATGTGCTGTGCCAGTTAATCAGCAGTTGCTTAATTACAGTGATTAATGACATCTTCTAGGCGGGAAGTAGTTGATAAAAAGGTGATATCTGCACCTATTACTACGCTTTTGCTTAGCCTTTTTTTTACATTAACAAATAGGTTGGAAGAGAATGATACAGCATAAGAGATCGCAACATGTGCCTGTTCTATAGTAGGGACGGTTGAGGATATTACAAGAAATTGTTGAAAAAGCCCATTAATCATTAGAAACAATCCCTGGAATTCATAAAGAGTGGCGCAGACACTCTTTCGAAGTGTGTCTTGCTTCTGTATGACAAATATTGGTGCATGCAACGCATTCATGTACCTGTTGCTCTCCCCCCCCTTATCAGAGTTCATAACTGCAGTCTCCGAGTATAGTATATAAATGACCCCTTAGCCAATCAACTGTAATTTACTCACGGAGACTGCAGTTATGAACTCTAAAAAAGGGGGTACGCCCCAGAAACGCGTTAGTTCTCTAGAAACAGTAGCTGGCTGGTCCAGCAGATGAAGTTTTCCTTTTCTAGCAGCTGCTTGCTGCTTCATTGTGGTGTCATGAGCATTTCAGAAGTGGATATTATATCTTATATGCCTAAGATCAACTTTTGGTTTGTGAGTATTTTTTACTTTTCCTGTCTATTTACTTGAATAAATGTGCTTCAGGAGGAGAAGGCGTTGTCCTTGCTGTGTTCTTCTTACACCTAATATGGGCAATATCACTAATTTTTTCCTTCACTCTAATGAAAAAATAATTGAGCAACACATAACATTGACTTTGTAGACTGAACCAGAACCACCTTTTTAGCCAAGTTAATACATTCATTCAGATGCCTGTGTCAAGAATAATTTAGGGAAAGTTTTTTGGTGAAGGGATGAACAGGAGGATATGGCCCAAATTAGGATTGTTAGAAGATATTCACATTCTATTCAAAGGAGTGACCGTGTTAACTGTCTGTTCCTATGTAAGGCTTCTTTACCAATAGGAGGTGGAAAGGTGGGGACTATGACTGTAATATTGTATGATTCCCCCCAATGTATATATTTCGAATAATATTGGCATCAGGGCACCAATACAGTATTGTAACATCATTGTAACTTGTCTTGCAGGTACCTTTGCAGTAATCAGCCTAATGATTGGTGGGGTCGCAATAAGAATTGCTCCAGATGAGATGTTTCATATAGTGGAAACCAATGTCACAAACAGCACAGATTACCTAGAGAAGATTGAAGCAAGGGATGCAATGAGAGTGAAAGTAGCTGTTGCAATTACTTTACTTTGTGGTCTAATTCAGGTACCTATTTATTTACTGTGTATAGAAATTCTAATCAATGAGTGTATGAGTGTATGAAGACCGGTGCTAGACATCACTGAATGGAGAGTATTTAACTCTCTACATACAATATATGCCTAGTTTAGTGGAGGGTCAGAATGTGTTCTTGTAGTACCACATGTCTTTCTGTTCGTTTGTGTCTGGTATTAAATGCTCTACAGAAGTTTTTGTGTAGGGAGAAGGCAGATGAGGCATGCTTTATAAATGTGCTCAACTTCCCAGCTACACTCCTCTAATTCGACTTTGTAAAGGTCAATTTTACATGTATGGTTATCAACCAGCAGTTCCTGCATACTGTGAATATACGCATTGTATAGCCCATTGGGTGCTAGTGCTAATAAAGCACAAAATATCCACTATGGTGACCTTGATATATAAAATTCATCATAATACACGCCATGGGGCATCATGTCCTATGACTTTAGTTATAGTTTCTATTCTATAATCTCCTTACCTCTCCTGGAATATGTTTGTTTGTAATGCAATTTAAACTGATTCCTTGATTCAGTACAGCTTACACAGTAAATGCATACGCAGGACTCCCAAGTTCCTACAGACTTGTTCTTCTGGTATGTCAGGGATGAAAACACCAAATCTTCTACGCTGTACAAACCATCAAAGTCATAGCTGTTAATAAGAACCAGTAAATCTAAAACATGTAAGTGGATTGATGTTTTAGTAAAACATACTGTTTTATGATTGAGCTGATGTCACCGTGTTCTGACCTTCTTTCTTTGCTTGAAATGCAAAGCAGTATGTAAATACTAAACTAACTGCTGCTTTTGTTATTCAAATGTATTTTTCACATAAAGTAAAAAATATCTTTCGCACATGTTATTATTCTGCAGTATTACATGTAGTACATCCAATTAAATTATTTGCCTCCATTCATTTAATAGCGCAAACAGGGCTGGATTTCGATCACTGATAAGTTGTGGGCACACAACTGATGGCACCTTAACACCTCTCTGCCAGGGTCACCACTTTTACAAAGAACATTTACTTGTTTATCTAGTCCTTATCTGTATTAGCATATTGTGATAATGTGTAAATCTGACTATTCTTCCTGATGGCATCGAAAATGTGTGACCCTATAATTACACAGGAAAAAGAAGCCTTGTTGCCTCTGCTGCCTATAGGTTGCTTCCTACTGTCCCCAGTGGTAAATCCAGCCCTGAACTCTGATTTGCTTTCTGTCAGAGCCAACATATTCATCCTCTAGCTCCTAGACTGAATTGAAGTATTACAATAGCATGACCAACTGTCACAACAAGCTTTGTTTGCTAACTATAATGTTGTATATTGTTACCAGATGTGTCTAGGCATACTTCGATTTGGCTTTGTAGCCATCTACCTGACTGAACCTTTGGTACGAGGATTCACCACAGCAGCTGCGGTACATGTCTTTATTTCTCAGTTAAAATATCTATTGGGCATTAAGACAAAGAGATACAGTGGACTTCTAGCAGTCATATACGTAAGTGACTTACTCATTTATTCTCATGGTTTTCACTGGTGGTTTTGGCTCCAACTTCCTGTTGGATCTGTGTAGATATTTTAGTTTCAAAGGAATATGACCTGATTGTGGGATTTTGAGCAGTGTAATAAGTATAGGAATTGAATTGTCCAACTGACATCAGAGATAACTTTCAGTACCACTGGATATCCTTCTTGGATTATAGTCTGATTTCATCCTGGTTGCTTTTCTTTTTTAATCGCAGAATTGAAATGTGATCATCCCCCTACTGATACCAATCTACCACAGGAGGCATACTGCCTGCTATCTGTAATGAAATAAGGCCACAAGTGTACAGGCTACCGTTTTGTATGCTTTTCAGAATTCAGTTATTTATATAGCACCACTTTTTTTATGCAGTGCTTTACATCAGTCCTTGCCCTCAGATACATACAGAGCTGATTTAGACAGAAGCCAATTATCCTACCAGCATGTCTTTGGAGTGTGGTAGGAAACCAGACTACCTAGAACAAACCCACACAAGCATAGGGAGAGCATGCAAACTCCATGCAACTGGTGTCCTGACTGTGATTCAAACCAAGAACCTAAGGTTATTAGAGACAAATATTGGGGTTTTAATGATGCTGCTTTTTACTTTCAATTTGTTGTAAATACCAAGGTATTGTCTGTGAGAGAACTTTTATGATCACATCCATTCAAAGGATTGTAAGATGTAAGGATTTTAAGATTAACCTGTATATTTAAGTTGTTGTTTTCACATGTGATTTAATGGAAGGAAATAATAGTAATTGAAAAAATTACCTGACCTGAGTAGACGAAACTAGACTTTAACTTACCTCACATTTGAATATGCAAATTTTCTGTGTCTGTTTCAGAGCTTAGTCGATGTATTGTCTAATATCGCAATGACCAATGTGCCCACGCTGATCATTGGCCTTATATGCATGGTACTACTGCTGGGTGCCAAGGAAGTTAATGATCGTTTTAAAAAGAAATTGCCTGTTCCAATTCCCATGGAGATCATTGTTGTAAGTGTACCATGTTTAATATAGCTAACTAGTGGTGTTTTTTTTTACCATGATATGCAGTGTGCGCACATGTTTTGCTTTTATAGGTATACTGTGTATTACTAACCATTGCATCATAGTACAGGTAAAACCGCCTTTTATGTACCACTTTTATCACATCAGTATACCGTATATCTATCTTTATTTAAATGTTGTCATTCAGCCTTGTAGTTGAATGAATGTACATCTATGATGGCTTTCTTGTGTTTTTTAATGTAGATTAAAATAACTTTCCCTTCTCTTTAAAGGTGATTATCTCAACTGGAGTTTCAACTGGGCTGAATCTTGAAGGGTCATATGGTGTAGATGTAGTTGGAAATATCCCTACAGGGTAAGAAGGGGTGTAACTTCAAATCATGGGGTTCCATAGCAAAATGTTTGGGCCCTCCCGCTAACTCTCTCTGTAGCAGCTGGCAGTATCAACTGTGACAATATCAATTCGTATGGTGCAATCGACAGACGAAAACTTCAATGTTCACGAACATTTTTGAAGGAGCATGTTGGATCATTTTTCTCGATTGAACGAATTTCTAACAGCGACTGTGTTTTTTGTTCAGAAACTCCATTTATTCCAAAATAGAATGTTAAATAAAAACAAGAATTAAACAAAATTTCGAACAACAATTGGCAAGTTTCTTATGGCAGTATCAAACGTTTCTGATGGGATTGAGCGTTCGTTCAAAAATCTACCCATGTATACCCTACTTGAATCTCCAACCCTAATACAAACTTCTTTAAACTCTAGCTTCATTAAACTTTTTTGTAGAATCACAAACCTCAGCCCTCCTACAAGGTTTTAACAGAGGTAAACTCTGGGATTTGTGACTGCATTAGGTATACGGGTTAATTTCAGTCTGTGGCAGAGGTCTGACTTCAACCATTCTATACTGGGAACCTTAAAGTTAAAATTTCCTTTCTGATCAGTAACACACTTTCTGTCTTAAAGTGGCTCCACTCTATGGAGGAGCAATAAAGCCACTCTTGGACAGCTGCATTGCCAGCCTGTGCGTAAGGTAGTGTAAGATGCACTAACCGATATAGATGGACTTGAATAACAAATTACATCTCCAATTCCAGCTAACACTTTTGTTAAAGATCTCTGGGCAAAAAACATTTTAACCCCTGTAATGGGACTACCCCCAAACTGTAAGGGTTAACTGCTTGTTGTGCTCTAGGGAGGAAAATAAAAAAAAAAGTTGTACTCACCCTATCCTCCAAGCAGCCTTGCTCCTAGACCGTTCCCTTCCAGCCTCGCTCCTCTTCTGCTGCTGCGCCTAAGGTCCTTCAGTCATCACATTCTATACACAGTGTATGGGATGTGAGGATGCTGCAGCATAGGAGGAGATAGGCAGGAGGGAGCGCTGCCACAGCTGGACGGCCCAGAGGATTCGGTGAGTATAGCTTTTAGTTTTTTTTTTCCTCCCTAGACCAAAACAAGCAAGGGTTAGTGAAAATTTTGCCTGGAGTTCTTCTTTTAGGAGTTACAACACAGTTTTTTTTTGTTTTTTTTACCTTTTTGGGATAAAGGTTTTACATAAATGAATACAAGCTGGCCATTGTGCACTCCCCTGTGGTTTTTCTCAACCCTCTAACTGCCACTTGTCTGGAAGGCTTGGTCAGGCAACGGAAAATGAAAAATTACACGCTTACTGGAGTGATCATCAAGTAAAAAATAATGGGAAAAAAGCCTAACAAGAGAAAACTAATGCAGCCACCACATCTAAGAATTGGTAAACTGAAATATATAAAATTTTTGCTTCTGGGTTTAGATATCTTTTTTAAACAATAATTATGCTAAAAAACTAGGGATGCACCGATACCACTTTTTTAAGACTGATCCTGGCCAATCAGGAAACCGGGCAGCGTGTAATGATGCGCTGCCCGGCTTCCTGATACAGGAAGTACTCGTGCTAGGTATCGGAGCATTTGGGCGAGTACGAGTACTCACCCAAATACTCGGTATCGATACCGATACGGTGCATCCCTACTAAAAACAATGACGGCTTCCTAGCCCTAGTAAGGTTACTGGTAGCCATTTAAAAGAACCAAATACAAAGGTCTCTTTCATTACTTTTATTTCTTATAAACGGTTGCCATAAAAATAAACAAATTTCTTTTAACAAAACATTTTTGCAATATACTGTAACATACATCAGTTAAATGGAAGTATAATGTTTTTGGACCCAGTTTATTTTTTTTAAGAGTCTATATATATATATAAAGTCATGTTTTATCAGTACAAACACATTTTTAATAAATGACAAATCATTCCCAGAACACTGTTATCTAAAGAGCGCGCACAGCAGTAGTTATCAGTAGCTTTCAGACACGGTGTGGCTGTTTTACTTAAGCAATTGAGAATGTTTATTAAAACTGTGTGAATATTCACTTCAATTATCCAATGGTCAAAATCCTGTTCACATATTTCATCTGCATATGATTGGATCATTCAAGTAAATATTCATACAATTTATTGGTTACAACATTCTCCACATTTTAGGAAATCGGCATCACATCTATAATTTAAAAAGACCTGCAGTGGTAGAGGTGAGGCAGATGAGTTACTGCTCTGGCACATTCATTTGTGTGTAAATTGCAGATTGAGCTATTGTACCGTGTAAAAGGCTTTTTATAGCGGTCAGAAGGAACTGGAAGCAAGTGAAAGCTTCACTTGCTGGCAGTAAATCAGAATGTGCTATACACCGTGTTCCATGCATTATGTTAGGTGTCTAAAATGTTAAAATGTTAAAGTAATAAAGCAGTGAATGTGACATTCACCAAATATTTATTGGTGTAGAATGTTTCTGTATATTAAAACACTTGCCGGAAAGATTTACCTGCAGTGCAAGGGTTAACTGTTTGTGTGTGTGTCTAGGTGCTAAAATAACAGTTATACTCACTGGGAGCTCCGAGCTGGCCAGCTGTCAAAGTCCTCCAGCCTGTCTCCCCCTACGCTTCAGCATTCTAATCTTCCTAAGTGTCCTCCCATCTATACACTGTGTATAGACATGATGATTTATGGGACCTCAGACCGATGCAGAGGAGGGGGAGAGAGGCTCTAGGGACCGGTCTAAGAACAAGCTCAAAAAAGGGGGCGCCTTCCCTAGTGTAGATACATTTTATTCAGGTATAGGCAAACAATAGAAATTATACTCCCAAGAGTAAATGGATATAAGCCTTAGGAGCATGAACCAGAGTGAGGCAAGTGGAAGTAAACAAAACAATTCCTATGTGCCAGTGAAAGATGCCTGCGTTGACCTCAAGGATCTGACGAAGGGGGCATGCCCCTGAAACGCGTCAACGCAGGCATCTTTCTCTGGCACATAGAAATTGTTTTGCTTACTTCCACTTGCCTCACTCTGGTTCATGGTCCTAAGGCTTATATCCATTTTACTCTTGTGAGTATCATTTCTATTGTTTGCCTATACCTGTATAAAATGTATCTGCACTAGGGAAGGCGCCCCCTTTTTTGTGCTTTTTCATAGATACCACAGTCTCCCTGGCTGCAGTGGGGCAGCATCCTGCAGTATGCACCTTTTACTAAATCCTTCAGAGGAGTGGTTGTCCCTGGCACTTTTTGTTTTTACTTGTTCGATCTAAGAACAAGCCTGCTCAGAGCATCAGGGGAATATAAGGGTAAATAAACAATATTTTTGGAGTTGTTCTTTAAAAAAGTGTTAGGTTTTTTTAAGAAGAAATTACATTTCCAATTCCAGCTATCTTGAAAGCCCCTGAAAGATGTAACCTTTCTCTGACTCGCAGACCAAGTTTCGAGGCTGTGATGTAACCCTTTAAAGGGCCAATGTCATGAGGAAAGTATGGGGCAGCCATTTCTGGCTGCCTGAAGAAAATGATAGTTGCCTGAATGTTTATAAGTACTTTAATGTCACAGACTCAGAACAAGATGTTGTAAATTAGTACCAGAATTCCTTATCTCTATATATGTTCCAAGTCAGTGAATCAGAAAGCATTGAAGCCAGAGCTTTAGCGTGCCAGCTATGGATCTAGCATTCTTAAAACATTTTTTTTTAAAAAGGAGGGGTTCAACAATAGCAGCTATGGCTTGGCCATTTCCCTTCCCCCACATTGGTTAATGACAATATGTCTTGTAGACACTGAACATCAGTTAGGGGATGTGCCAGTTGTTGTTATACCCAGAAAGTTGCATATTGTAGAGGGCAAGCTATCAAAATGAAGGTACTTACTTTACAAAGTTAGATTTACTTTATTTTACTGGAGGGCAATTCAGATGACCTTTAATAATCAGAACCACAGTTTTTCAATGCTTTTGAGTATACTGACATGATTGAACTTTGCAGGAACTTATTGCTATGGGGCTGTGCAATTCGATCGGCTCTTTCTTTCATACGTTTGCTGTGACCTGCTCAATGTCTCGTAGCCTAGTTCAAGAGAGCACTGGAGGAAACACACAGGTATGTGATGTAAATTGTATTCATTGCATCTTTTTGTTCCTATATAACGTATTGGTGATAGTTACGAATACCCACACTTCAATGTGTGGACTGCGTTCTAATTCTCTGTATTTCCCTGTGTTAGGCTGTTGTGTTCAGCATGTTGTAAAATCAATAAAAATGGTCTATATGGTCCGATTCATTTCCATATTATTCATTTACCTATAATCTATGCATTACTCTTTTATCTAGTTTCTCAGGATTATATAACTATGTGCAACCTGGTTCAGCATGATGGTAAAATCTCTGTCACTAAGGGGCAAGTAGCATTAATAAATAAGGATGAAAAATAGCCCAGGTGTATTCTGACAAAATTAACAGACCTTGTGGTCAAATTATTGAAGCTACGCTTTGGATAAAATGAAAAGGCTGAAAAACAATACAAGGGGACGAATAGCCTAGCTAAAATACAGCATTTGACGGCTCACCCGATCACCACTGGTATTTGTAAACATAGAAGGTGGCAGAGGAAGTCTTCCACTACTTGCTTCCTCTGCCATGCTCTGCATTAGATGTCATCTGTTAGAGCTGAAGAGGAAAAGAGTAGTGGAAGACTTCCTCTGCATCGAAGTTTACAAATGACAGCAGTGATCGAGTGAGCTATCAAATCCATGCAGGTTCCACATGAACAATGGATATATGGATGGCGTTCAGGTGGCCCAGTGTAACTGCTCAATGCTTCTCATCCCCGTGGCCCTAACCCAGCCCCCTTTGGTTCAAGCCCCTTAACAGCCACGTGAACTGTTAACTGTGGTAGTTCTGCCGGTGACTTTAAATACAGGCCTTAAAAGTTTAAGTAGCTGTAATGTCCACAGGGCTTATTCTTTTGATGTTAGAGGATCAGCATTGTAAAGATTAAACTTTATTTGTTTCTATTTTCTTTTCAATTAATAACAAAAAAAAGTATAGTCCTTCCTTCTGTGGATAGGTCAGCAAGTGTGTAGAACTCGCTGATACCACTATGCACTTCAACATTGTGGGGGACTTCCCTGACAGATGTTTTTCTAAGAGGATGAGAAAAATGATTAATGGCAGATTAGTTTTGTTGCAGATGGTAATATTTTCATTGACTTTGCAGGAAATAACATTGCAGAAAATGATTGCATGCATTTGTTTTGGTATCCCTAGTTTGTTGATCTAGCATTATCAATACAATGTTATTATATATGTGACTGTAAATGCTTTCTTCTAGATTGCGGGTTTGCTGTCCTCCTTTATGGTGCTTTTGGTCATACTGGTCATTGGATATCTATTTCAACCATTACCTCAGGTATGGAAATGTAACCACTCCTAGACCTGATTTGTGTGCATTCATTGTATGCATTTTTTTATGTGCTTTTTGTGTGTTTTCTAGTTATTGTACTCTGTCTACCGGCGCCCTCATCTGTCAGAATACCCAAACAATGACTACAGCTGATTGACTGCGGTCACTGTCGGCGGTAATGTTTGGCCTCGCTTCTTCAACAAATGTTGACTGAAAGATTGACTTTTGTCGAACAAGGTGATGGCAACAGAACCAGCTGCAGCTTACATTTTGCTGGAGTCAGCAAGACTAAACAAGCTGAAACAGTGGATTGGGCAGCTTGAACGTTGTTTTTCTTACAGACTTGCTGAAGGACAACATCTTTACTTAACGTGAACCTGTGCTTTACCCATGTAGGGAGCTGAAAGAAATATCTGGTACTTCCAGTTATGGAGGACATGTGACTCACTCCTCTTCCTCCCACAATGCAGCAGGCACCTGTCACATGGGGGCAGGGAGTTCTCAACCGTGTGTAACCCATGACCAGAGTGACTTAGAGCTTACACAGGGCTTCTTCTATCCCAGGTGAAGACAGTGCCAGGGGAGTGAGAAGGTTGAGTATAGGGAACCGGTAGAGGAGGCAGCAGTTAAAGTGTATGTAAAGACAACATTTTTTTTTTTTACATTGGGTTAGGGTTAACATCCCTATTAAGTTACTTTTTGCTGTCGACATCCTGCTGGGGAGATTTTTTCCCTCATGTTCTGTCCCAAAGACACAAAAGGAAATAAGAAGAAAGCTCTCCATAGTGAACAGAATTCCCAACTTAGAGAGTTGTCATAGGAATAAGTGTCACCAGGGGCACAGACTGTCACCCCAGCAGGGGCACAGACTGTCACCCCAGCAGGGGCACAGACTGTCACCCCAGCAGGGGCACAGACTGTCAATAAAACTTGTCAAAGGATCTAACTCATTACCACTCTATTAAAACTATAGAAAAAAATGTACTTTGGTATACCTGTTGCTTTTGCCTGCATTGTCACTGGTATCTTTTAATAAAATATAAATGATAAGGTTATTTGATTTCTTTTTTTTTTTTTTTTTTAGAGCTCCAGTTTAGGCAAACAGCTAAATACACAGATGAAAAGTACAGCTGCATATAAAGGAGTTGTTTTATCTGCCAAATGATTTGTATTTCTATCTATCCACTTCTGAGATTTACACAACTCTGCCAATAACCACAGCCCTGTTTGGCAGAGACGGTGACCTGATTTATCTCTGGTGCAGCAGAGTTGCACTTACAGGTCTCCTCCCCTGCCCCCGGCTGTGATTGGACAGTGAAAGGAAAAGCAGCAGGTTGAGGAGCTCATCTGTCACTCTTCTCTGTCCATTTATCAGCATTCTCCTTGCATTGCAGCACAGCTGATTGTCTCTTTTTTTGCTGCTTCTCCCTCTATTGGAGTTCTGTTGTACAGGAACTGCAGCAGGCTGATACCAAGTAAATGTCAGGCACTTGCACTAGTTGCATTGAAAAATTGATTTAATGCTGTATTAATGAACACAGATCAGCATTCATTTGTGTCTTTTATGTTTGCCAGAAGTTCAGTTTTAAGGTTGGCTCTTTTTTTTACTGAAAACTGCAGTTTGTATCTATGCATACCAAATGTGACACCTGCACATCGTTGTCAATTCAAATTCTGTTGTAAGCACTATATCCTGATCTATGATGCACTGGTTTCCATATGCTTTAATAAATGTACAAACAAATATTTTATAGAATAAATATTAATTTCTGATTTAGATGAGAAACAAATGATTTGTATAAAAAAATTCTGTATTATTACA